>NC_057801.1:151219124-151519124 GCF_018294505.1 Triticum aestivum
TTGAGGTTGTGGCCCACCTATGTATTTATATATACGTGTCTGGTGCACCGATCAACACATTAAGATTGCACAGCCCATATCTTGTCCTTCTACATGCACCGACCACTAAGAGCATCTACACTACTAAGTATACTAAACAAACAGTTGATGATGTTAGAAGTTAAGTGGTGCTCCATGTTTACTGCTATGATGAACACTCGACACAGCGCTTCTGTGGAGAAAGGTGCATGCGATTACCATCCCTCTAAATTTTTCACCAGGTTAGAAACATTTCCCACAAACAAACAAGCCTACATTAGACTGACACTCTCGCGCTGGGTTTTCCTATCACAGCCACACGGAGCATGTGCTGCACAAAAGCCATTCAGATCCTTCCTGCGTGCCTGCGGCGAAAGGAGCTGAAGACAAAGTGGCACTGGCCAACGATCACCTCAATATAATTGACGACTTGTCGTGCCACGGCCCACGGCATTGACTCTTCGTCACGTAATACTTGGTTGCCAAGGTATCGGCAACGAGGACGACTGAGAGAATAATACAGTATATATCTGAATAAAGATGAATAATGATGTGTTTCCTTCTTGCCGTCGCTCAGATGAATGTGCTGTTGCATGTCCTGCCCCTAAACTCCTTCGGTCCATCAGATGGTGGAACACATTCGGGCTCGGATCACACTAGCTTTCTTCCCAATACTATTACCTAGTACAGTACTTTGTTCGTCTCAATATAAGTGTCCCGGATTTAGCACAGATTTGTTTTAATTTTGTACTCCCTCCATACCAAATACATATATGTGATTTAGTACAATTTTCAAAGACGCTTATTTTGTGACTGAGCGAGTACTAAATAAGCGATAATTATTTTGGGACAAAGGGAGTATCACTTGCTCAGCTGTAGTATTAAACTAGTTGAATCGAAAGTAGGGAGTAGTAGGAGTACTAGTCAAGTGAGGATCGATCACCCCCACAAGAAAGCTAGAAAAGGTAAAGACTGATCACGCAGGATTGTTCTTGATTCGCGGTATTAGGTTCCAGGAATCCTGGTGCGGTGGCAACTGAAAACCGATGGCGGTGCATCTCAACATGTTTTTATTCCTAAAGATGCATATTCTCTCTTCTCCTTTTACATGTGAAGACCCGCATTCAGACATTCTCTTGTTCTTTAATTAGTAGATGATGATGTAGTGTATTCCACGGCCCCATTCGAATCACACGATTCTGCGTGCGATTAGAAAATGTGCAAAACTGAATGCCGTGGCAATGTTGTTTCTGCAGAAACTGAAAACAGGGAACAAATAAAGGAAGACCTTTGGTTTCACTCAACCACGTGCATATAGACTCTTTTTTGCCGGATAAACTTCTGTTCTATTCATCTTCAATCATGATAGTACAGTAAAACTAGAAATAATAAAAACTTACATCCAGATCCATAGACCACCTAGCGCATATAGACTCGACATCATATTTTTTTTGTTTATATTTTATCTAGTGTCAGATTCGTATAGGCAGGAATAAATAATATGGATCTTTGGAAAGAGGTTGGTATCTGCTGGAGATCTTTCTTTAGAGTTGAGTGCAAAGCAACATTTTTTAGAGAGTGCAAAGCTACTTAGAGAATAAAAATCGCCCCTTGGCATGAGAGGTAGCTATCTTAAATTCATCAACAAAAGAGACCTGGAGAATAAAATTAAAAGGTGTAATTCTAAAATTAACGGTTCCTTTGATTCGCATGATTCTAAAGATGCAAGAAAAAAACATAGAATTAGTGTTTCATGTCCTTACGGATTCTATAGGTTACAAACAAATTTGGATGGAAGAGTGATTGATAGCATAGAGAAAACAAAGAATCCTATCAAGATGCTTGAGTGGATGGGAAATTTCTTCCAAAACAGAGTGCAAATGGATCATAAAAAAAATCCTAAGGATTATCATCTTGTGAATCAAATAACCACTATAGGAAAATTTTATAAGGATCTAAATCCTCCAAGAATCCTATAGATTTCCTATGAGCCCTAGGCATTCTCTACGAGATTTGTTCTATGAGTTGAAATCCTATAAAATTCTTATAAAATTTTCTGAGTTGCTCCGATTAGGAGTATCTTTTAACATTGTCATGACAATGCCAAAAAGGTATGCACTTGAAAATCTTTTTTGATAACTTAAGTAACAGTGATTGACATGGATATCTCTGTGCTTTATGTGTGTCTAATCTACAACATACTCAACATGTCAACCACAGATAGCGAGGACTACTAAGAGCATCTGCACATGTAGATAATCTTGTATAGGAAGGTATATGTAAGATTTGTGTGTCAAGTTAGGCAATGAAATGATAACACACGAAAACTGTGAGGCTCTATTTCATAGGCCACTATCTGTTGAAGCTCATCATCAATTTGAGGTGGTCCAAAATATCAATCTGAACACCCATGTCAGTGACCAAAAGGACATTTGGAGCTACACCTGGACCTCTAAGACATACTCCTCCATGAAGATGTATAGATATATTATTGGCCGATCTACCTTACACCACATTTTCAAGCTCCTTTGGAAGACCTCTGCCATGCTCAGACACAAAATTTTCTTTTGACTGCTACTCCATGACAAAGTTAACACACGAAACCTCTTGCTAAGAAAGAAGATGTATCTGGAATCATATAATTGTGTCCTCTGCAGTGATCAAGTGGAAGAGACTGCTCTGCATGTTTTCTGGGACTGCCCCTTTGCTCTCAACGGTTGGAATGAAATTATGCCTGGCAAGAAAAGCGGTATCTCTAGTTTTGATGCCTAGCAATCTCAACTCTCCCATCGGACCTAGCTCTGGACATCATACTCATAGTCTGTTGGAACATTTGCAATGCACGAAGTGATAAAACTTTCAAACAAGTTGCACACCATCAATGCTAGAAATATTACCTGAAGGAAGGGCTTTCTATTGCACATATTAGAGCCAAAACAGTGAAAGCCAGGAAGATCCTGGATAGATAATTCCCTATAATTTTCTTAATGTTTCATAAAACCAGCATAGGGTGAGCCCTGTTAGAGATTGTTCTATGTTTTCATTTGTAGTTTGTACTTTTTTTAATTAATGAATATACCATAGAACGATTGTTCTACGGTCAACAGATCAAAAAAAGTTAGGCAACGAAGGACCACAATGATTAATTTGGTGAAGAAAAGGGCGCAAGCAAGACACAATTTACCCAAGTTCAGGTCTACAATGGGTAATACTCCCTCTGGTTTATTGACCCCCCTAGTATTTCTCGTTTTTTCAACCAGACTTTGATCATTTATAAATGGCAAAAAGGGTAGCCCGGTGCATGTAGCTCCCACCATTTGGGTCTATAGTGCGTAATCTTTCCCTACATTTCTGCAAGAGCATGTTTTCAGGACTCGAACCCGTGACTTCATGGTCAGAAGGCAACAGCTTAATTTACCGTTGCGCCAAGACTCCCCTTCAAAAGGGCAGCCCGGTGCACGTAGCTCCCGCTAGAGCAGGGTCCGACCACTTTGAGTTTATAGTACGCAACATTTTCCTATATTTTTACAAGATACGGTCCCATATGACTAATAAAATATACATTATATATTACAAAAAACATATTGTTGGATTTATATTTGAAAGAGGTTTCGTATAGTATAATTTTTTGTGACATGTACTTTACGTTTTAATATTAGTTAAATTATAGGTTAAGCTTTAGCCCAAAATAAGAAGGGGCCTAATGAACTCGGACGAAGAGTACCTTACCCTATCTTGGGTTTGATTATTATTATAAAGATCACAATGGAAGGGTGGTGCTTGTCTAGACTGGATCTACTCTAGTTTGATGAAGACATTGCTTCTTGAGGTGCAAGGTTAGCTTGTATCTGGGTGAAGATGCATTGTGTCTCAGGTTGCATGTGTTAATGTTACCGAGACCTTAATTTATAGACATTATTAGTCTTGACCTCCAATATTTCTATCGCTCCCGGGATACACTCGTGATTAGCACTGAGACAAGGGCAGTTGTCCTTTATTCGATTCTTAAGTCGGATTCTACATGATATCCGTTGCATCCGCCTTGTACCCTAGCCTAGTAAATTAGGGTGCAGCTGTCCTTAAGATGTACTCCCTCTATTCCTAAATGTAGTGCGCATAGGAAAGTTCAAAAGTCAAACTCTCCCTACTTTGACTACATTTATAGATGACAAATATCTACATCTACAGTATTAAGTAAATATCATTAGATGCATCATTAAGCATATATTTATATTATATTTGTTCAGTATTATTTTGGTTGATGCTTTTCTCACTAAACTTGGTCAAACTAAACAATGTTTGACTCCTAGGAAATTCTATGCGCACTACATTTAGGAATAGAGGGAGTATCTCTTATGCCTCGCATACAAATATGTCTGTATGCTTGAGTTTGCATGGTATTTATATTTAGAGTTCCTTTAATTCACATGATAGGAAAAATGGAGGAACCAAAAAGGAATAGAATAGGAGCGCACGTGTGAAACAAGGGATTGAAAAGTACATGAACTCTGCAAGATTGGATGTTTGATTTGCAAAATAAAACTCCTTTCTTGCTGCAGTTATTTGATTAATCCAACGCTAATGATGTTCACATCGGTTTGTCTCGTTCCTTGTGCATAGAAATTCTAGAATGTGGTCTGGATGGATTGTCTCTTTCGCCTACTTTTCCCTTGAAGTCGAGATCGAAGGGGAAAGCCTTCTCTAGTTCTCCTTCCACCTGCTCTCATGGATCAAAGGGGTGAATAATAGCACCTAGGAAAAACTGTCATTAGTCTGCTTTTCCAGCAAATAGAAGAAACAAAAATTGCCATTCCTCTACTTTTCCTTCAAATCAAAGGGAATAATACCAATGACGCTCTAAACAAACCGCGACGGGTTTTCGTACATATTAGTACACGAAAGCAGAACCTTACAATGTTAGCGCTAATGGGTTTTCGTAGTGAGCGTTCAGCAGCGAACTCCCTTCCCTCTCATTCTTCAGCGCTAATGGATCCCGTCTTGCAGACTGTATGGTTTGGACTTATTTCCGTTGATGAAACGGAAAGGTGGTGAGCTCGTTTCGAAAGGAGCTGAAGACAAACTGGCAATCAGCCAGAGCCAGCGATCACCTCAGTACAATGTTGGGCCACGGTGGCCTTTTTCCACGCTGAATGGTCCTGACAAGTGACATTCACATTCACAACAACAACAACAACAACAACAAAAAGACAAGTGACAAGCAGAGCAGCCATTGTTGACGACTTGGACGTGCCACAGAATGCTCACGTAGTACTTGGTCGCCAAGGTATCCGAGATCGACGAGGCCGAGACGGAGAGAATAATACAATCCGGATTCGATTGCAACAAGGCAGTGTGGCCTGGCCACTCGCATGCAGAACTCACGTACCCACGGCAAAGGTGGGTGGATCGATGGATAGCAGATTAGCAAGTGCACTGAATGCTGACGAACCTCATCCGCCAACGATTGATTGACGAGACCGTGACTTCACTTGGGAAAAGCCATAGTTGGCAGCACGTACACTTGCTCCCTCCGCTCGCTGCTTCGTCGAACGAACGTCTCTAGCTAGCTCGGTGCTCCGGTGACTCGACCGGATGACCGTCGCTGGCTTAGCTTTGGCCGACAGCGACGGCGCCGGAGGAGGAGTGGGCGCTACGAAACTCGAGGGGGTGCAAAGCGCCGTGTCGCATCCATACGTCCTCACGTTCGCGTGTCCGTCTCCGGAGGGAAGCCGGTGTCCAAACAGAAGGGGACACGGGGTGGAAGTGGAACGTTCGCCGGGGAGGGGAGGGACCAACGCAACCGCTCACCGTCGCCATGCATCGCAACGAAAACAAGGTCGGTAGGTGCCCATGTTCAGGCCCGGTAGCACCGGAAATGTGCGCTCTCAAGCCTTCGATGCTGGGATAGTCCCACCTCGGAAAAATTACAAGCATCCCGACCAGTTTATATTTCGAAAGCTTCGCAGAGTGCTCGCCGAGTTCGGTGGCGCGAACTTGTAACCCAGATTTTTTTTTGAGGGACAATTGACAGTCACTGCTGGCCCGGTCGTGTCGGCCCACAGCCCAATTACATGAGGGGAGCAGGCTTCTGGGCCCGGTCGTGTCGGCCCCTAGCCCAATTACAAGTGGGGAGAAGCTGACTGTCATTTTTTATTATTTCTTTCCTTTTTCTGATTCCTGTTTATTTATATTTTTTATACTTACTCCTCTCAGATTTCTATTTACATTATATATGATTCGTATATATATTTGTTTACTTATACTTCTCTGTGATTCGGTTCTATATATCGATTGCCGATCGGAAAAGATCGATACAAATTCCTATTTATTCATATTTTGTTACTTATTCTTTGCTCTAATTCCTCTTCATATCTTTTTTCCTATAAATTTATATGATCCGTGTCTATATTTTTTTACTTATAATTCCATATGATTCGTGTCTATATATTGATTGCCGATCGTAAAAGATCAAGACAAGTGAGATTTCTATTTACATTCTTTATTTATAAATTTATATTTATATGATTCGTGTATATATTTGTTTACTTATAAATCTTTGTGATTCGACTAGTGATTGGAAATGATCGAGACAAATTCCTATTTATTCATATTTTGTTACTTATTCTTTGCTCTAATTCTTCTTCATATCTTTTTACCTACAAATTTATATGATTCGTGTTTATTTTTTTACTTATAATTCTATATGATTCCTGTCTTATATATCGATTGCGATCGTAAGACATCGAGACAAGTGAACGCAAATCCTATACATGCTCTAAGCGGCACTACTACCCCTCACCGCCCGAAGCAAATCGGTAATGGGCTAGGCACATCCTTCTTTTTTAGTGGGCCGCATTTTGGAGAGGCCCGTCAAGTAAAGTAGCCATCCGTGATGAAATGGTCCGCCGACCGTACCACCACTTTGATCATTTTATCGTGGTAGATGGAAATTCATTTCTTCTGTTTGGCGGTCCCTTTTCTGCCACGGATTTGAGAAAAACACGATAGATGATGAAGTTATGTATCTAAGATAGGGTCATGAACCTGTCCAAGGTACTCTCCCCAAGGACATCTTTTAGAAGAAGCCGTCTTCCAGTCGACCTAGAGGAACTCCACTCGACGGACTAGAAGACACTCGACGAACCTGAAGACACTCGACCATGAAGACTCACTCGACCACCAGGAGTTCAAGATCTACTCTGTATCCAGACGGTCTGTAATTAAGTAGTCTTTATGGTCATGATGACACTTTATGTAAGGCGTTATCAGTAACGCCTGACCTTAATGTACTTTAACCCTCCGCTACGTGGGCTGGCTGGGGTCTTGGCGTCCTCTATATAAGCCACCCCCCTCCACTGGTAGAAGGGTTCGCACCCCTGTAACTCTCACACACATAATCCAGTCGACCGCCTCCGGGCTCCGAGACGTAGGGCTGTTACTTCTTCCGAGAAGGGCCTGGACTCGTAAAACACTTGTGTGCACAACTGCTCCATAGCTAGGATCTTGCCTCTCCATACCTACCCCCTATTTTACTGTCAGACTTAGAACCACGATAGTTGGCGCCCGCCGTGGGGCAGGTGTCTTAGCGACTTGTTGGAGAAGTTGCAATCTTTTCAATTCCCATCATCATGGTTTGAGGTGGAGTTTTGGTTGAGGGCCGCGAGATCCGTCTCGGCGCGCTCACATTCGTCGCCGACGACTCTTCCTGGCTGCAGGAGGCTCCGCTCGACGCGGATGCGCTCCCAGTCCGCGGAGCTACGCACTTTCGAGCATGCGTCCGCGACGTCCTTCTGCGGCAACCGTCGACTCAGTATCGGCCGGTTTTCGTGTCATCCTCCCTCCCAGCTTCGCCCCGGCGTAAGCGCTCCGGTCGGTCGAGGCTTCAGCAGTGGGTGAGGCACGCAGTGGCTCGCCAGTTGACCACTGCCCAAGTCGCGGCAATCGAGCCCGACGAATCTCTCTACGGCCTGTTCGACCTATTGACTGGCTCCGCAGAGACTGCATCCAAATGCGACAGCAGTGATCCGGCGGCGGAGGTCCTGATGGTCAATGGGCCGCACGTTCCCCCCGGCTTTCCTGGCACCGAGGGAGGCAACGACGGAGGCGATCCGTCGCACGACCATGAGGAGTACCGCCCCGAGCCCCTCGACTCGCAGCAGAGGGAAGAGCTTCGCCGCCGGAACATGGATGCGCTTCATACTCCGATCGTTGGAGAAACCGCTGAGGCTCGCGCCTTAGAGGACGCGCGCTTGGCCAACCTGGCTGAGCGCACTCGATTGGAGAAACTTCAGCGGGCACTCGACGAGCGCGCGCGGCAACGAATTCCAGACTCTAGTCGACGCCAACTCTTTAAACCTCTGACTCGGGTATACCGCACTCCGATCCAAAATTTGGCAGCTGCAACCCGTATAGCGGAGTCGATTCAGCCTTCCCAATCAGAGGCTGGCAGAGGCTTGATGCAGATCAGGGATTTGCTCCGGGCAGCAGGAGATCAGAATTCGGCTGTGTCGCAGTCGCAGAACAGGATTCATAGCAGATCCGTGGCGGCGAATACGGTCCAGTCGGCTCATAGCCCCAGATCACCCCCGAGGCGTGAAGGGCATGGCGACCGGCACGATCAGTACAGGAACTATGAGCAGTATGATCACCGATTCGATCGCAACGATCGACGTCGAGTGCCCACTCCTCCCCCGAGGGGTGGATCATATATGCCTCGACAGCAGGATGACAGACGCCAGCACAGTGGCGGGCGAAGAATTCCGGTCGACCCCAGGGAACCAGGCTTTGATGCGAGATCCATCATCGTTCTAGGTCTGGTCGACCGGAACAGAGCCCATAGAGAGGGTAATGACAGAGATGTACCCACCAGCAGCCGAGTGCACGTCTCCAGACCAGAGTATTTCAGCAGAGCCATCAAAGCCGTGGTGATTCCTCCAAACTTCAGGTTGGCGATTGGAGTCAGCAAGTTCAACGGTGAGTCCAAGCCTGATACTTGGCTCGAGGACTACCGAGTGGCTGTTCAGATCGGCGGCGGAAATGATGAGGTGGCCATGAAGCATCTGCCTCTCATGTTGGAAGGGTCGGCCAGGGCATGGCTGAATCAGTTGACACCTAGCAGCATCTACACGTGGGAGGACCTCTCCCGAGTGTTTGTCAGGACGTTCGAAGGAACGTGCAAGCGGTCAGCGGGACTGACAGAGTTGCAATCTTGTGTACAGAAGTCGAATGAGACTCTGAGGGATTACATCCAGAGATGGATCACACTGCATCACACAGTAGAAAATGTATCTGATCACCAGGCAGTTTGCGCCTTCAAGGAGGGCGTAAAGTACAGAGAGCTAAGCCTAAAATTCGGTCGAACCGGAGACATGTCTCTGAGTCGAATGATGGAAATAGCCACCAAATATGCCAATGGTGAGGAAGAGGATTGGCTCCGGAGCGGCAAGCACAAGTCAGTCGCCCAGGACCGGAGGCGGAAATTCCAGTCGGAAGCAAAAGCGTAAAGCCGAGCCAGCCGCTCCTGGAGAAGCCTTGGCCCTGAACCAAGGAAAGTTCAAAGGGAAACCCAAGGGACCTTGGAACCCCAAGAAAGTAAAGGATAAAGAAGGAAATGACGTGATGGATTTACCATGTCACATCCACACCAAAAAAAGACGAAGAGGGTAATTTCATCTACCCGAAGCATACCACTCGACAGTGTCGACTCCTGATACAGCAGTTCCAAGGGAAACAACCCAAGGACAAAGAAAAAGAGTCGGACAAGGTTGAGGACAAGGAGGATAGTGACGAGGAATATCCACAAGTCAATTCCACCTTGATGATTTTTGCCGATGTTCAGAGCAAAAACCGACTGAAAGTTATAAACCGAGAGGTGAATATGGCTGCTCCATCAACACCCAATTACCTGAAGTGGTCTCAGACTGCCATTACGTTCGACCAATCTGATCACCCCACGCACATAGCCACCCCTGGGAGGCAAGCGTTGGTGGTCGACCCAATCATCGAGGGCACTCGACTGACCAAAGTGTTGATGGATGGCGGCAGCAGTTTGAATATACTGTACGCTGAGACGCTGAAAGGGATGGGCATTCCGATGTCCAGACTGAGCACAAGCAACATGAGTTTCTATGGAGTCATCCCTGGCAAGAAGGCCGCATCACTCGGTCAGATTGCTCTTGACGTAGTTTTTGGTGATTTAAAGAATTTCCGCAAAGAGAAGCTGACATTTGAGGTTGTGGATTTTCAGAGTGCTTATCATGCAATTTTGGGCAGGTCAGCTTATGCACGTTTTATGGTTCGACCATGTTACGTGTACCTCAAACTAAAGATGCCTGGCCCTAAAGGCGTGATCACTGTCACTGGTAACCGCAAGAAGGCAGAAGAGTGCTTCCAGAAAGGCTCAAAGATCGCCGATGCTCAGATGGTGGCAGAAGAGTGGCAGGAACACCAAAGGAATGCAGACTCGAGTGATTTGTTGCGAGCCAAAAAGCCTGCTACGGAATCAGCGTTTCAGTCGTCCGGTGAGACAAAACCTGTTCACATCCACCCGACCGACCCTAACGCTGCTCCGACTCATATCTCCACAATACTCGACCCCAAATAGGAAGAAGCGCTCATCCAGTTCCTCCGTGAGAACTGGGACATCTTTGCATGGAAACCTTCTGACATGCCGGGTGTACCCAGGGGACTGGCTGAGCATCGTCTACGAGTCGATTCAAAGGCAAAACCCGTGAAGGAACATCTGTGACGGTCCGCCGTCCAGAAAAGGAAGGCCATTGGCGAGGAAGTGGCTCGGCTCCTAGCAGCAAAGTTTATCCGAGAGATTTACCACTCCGAGTGGCTCGCCAATGTCGTCATGCTCCCCAAAAAGGAAAATTCGCTTCGCATGTGCATCGATTTTAAGCATATCAATCAGGCCTGCCTAAAAGATCATTTTCCTCTTCCCCGCATCGACCAAATAGTCGACTCGACTGCGGGATGTGAGCGACTGTCTTTCTTGGACGCTTATTCCGGGTACCATCAGATCCGTCTGTTTGGGCCCGATGAGATCAAAACGGCTTTCATCACCCCATTCGGGTGCTTCTATTATGTCACCATGCCATTCGGCCTCAAGAAGTCGGAGCCACGTTCATGAGGATGATTCAGAAGTGTTTGCTCACTCAAATCAGTTGGAATGTGGAAGCGTACATGGATGACATTGTGGTCAAGTCACGGAAAGGTTCCGACCTGCTGACTGACCTCGCTGAAACATTTGCCAACCTCAGGAGGTACGATATCAAGCTTAACCCATCCAAGTGCACATTCGGAGTTCCTGGTGGAAAATTACTCGGTTTTCTCATTTCCGAACGGGGAATCGATGCAAACCCAGAGAAAGTAGGCACAATACTCCGAATGAAACGACCTGTGCGTGTGCACGATGTTCAGAAGCTTACTGATTGCTTGGCCGCTTTAAGTCGATTCATCTCTCGTCTTGGTGAGAAGGCATTGCCTCTTTACCGACTGATGTGGAAGTCAGACAAGTTCGAGTGGACTCCTGAAGCTGACGCAACGTTTGCAGAGTTAAAAACCCTGCTTTCCACCCAGCCGGTGCTTGCTGCTCCAATCAGCAAAGAGCCTTTGCTGCTTTACATTGCAGCCACAGGACAAGTCGTCAGTATTGTACTTACGGTCGAGTGGGAAGAAGAAGGGAAAGCCTTCAAAGTTCAGCGCCCAGTATATTACATTTACGAAGTCCTGAACCCATCCAAACAACGATACCCTCATTATCAGAAGCTTGTATATGGGATTTATATGACCACGAAGAAAGTTGCTCACTACTTCTCTGACCATATCATCACAGTCATCACCGACGCCCCCTTATCAGAGATTCTGCACAACAGAGACGCAACCGGTCGAGTGGCAAAATGGGCGATTGAACTTCTTCCCCTAGATATCAGATTTGAGGCAAAGAAAGCTATCAAGTCCCAAGCAATAGCAGATTTCCTTGCCGAGTGGACTGAACAGCAGTTATCGACCAGAGTTCACTCGAAGCATTGAACTATGTTCTTCGATGGCTCCAAAATGCTGAATGGTTCCGGTGCCGGAGTGGTCTTGCTTTCCCCCCGAGGAGATAAGCTCAGATATGTACTCCAGATTCACTTTGATTCCTCCAACAATGAAGCAGAATACGAAGCACTCTTGTACGGATTGCGTATGGCCATTTCACTCGGTGTCCGTCGCCTCATGGTCTACGGTGACTCGGACTTAGTGGTCAACCAAGTGATGAAGGAGTGGGACGTCAGAAGCCCAGCCATGACTGGTTACTGTAATGCAGTCAGAAAGCTGGAGAAGAAATTTGAGGGATTAGAGCTCCATCACGTTCCCCGACTGAAAAATCAAGCAACCGATGACTTGGCCAAGATAGGTTCCAAGAGGGAAGCCATTCCGAGTGGCGTGTTTTTGGAGCATGTTCACACGCCGTCGGTTCAAGAAGATCCTTTCACTGAGGAAGCCCCGCAGCCAAAAAGCGCCACAGATCCGACTGAAGTCGAGGTCCCAGCTGTGGTCAACTTAATCATGGAAGTTCTGGTCATCACTCCCGACTGGACAGTGCCCTATATCGCCTATATTCTGAGGAAAGAGCTCCCCGAGAATGAAGAAGAGGCTCGAGAGATCGTCCGCCGATCCAAAGCCTTCACCGTCATGAGGGGACAGTTGTACAGAGAAAGTGCGACTGGAGTCAGCCAGAAATGCATAACACCGGAAGAAGGTCGAATGATTCTCAATGACATCCACTCGGGGACCTGTGGCCATCATGCGTCCTCTCGGACCATCGTGGCTAAAGCATACCGAGCGGGTTTTTACTGGCCCAGAGCAAATGAGATGGCGAAAGAGATAGTCGACAAGTGTGAAGGATGTCAATTCTACTCCAATATGTCGCACAAACCCGCCTCAGCCTTGAAGACCATTCCACTCGTCTGGCCTTTCGCTGTATGGGGGTTGGATATGGTTGGACCACTGAGAACAGGCAGAAGCGGCTACACCCATGTATTGGTAGCAGTCGACAAGTTCACTAAGTGGATTGAGGCTAAACCCATCAAGAATCTGGATGCCGGCACCACCGTCAGCTTCATCAGGGAGTTAGTATTCAGATATGGAGTTCCTCATAGTATCATCACAGACAATGGGTCAAACTTCGACTCCAAAGAATTCAGAGCCTTCTGCGCATCTCAGGGTACACGAGTCGACTATGCTTCAGTCGCCCACCCTCAATCGAATGGACAAGCAGAACGAGCAAATGGCTTAATTCTCAAAGGGTTGAAACCCCGACTGATGCGCGACCTCAAGCACGCAGCTGGCGCATGGGTCGACGAACTTCCATCGGTGCTTTTGGAATTAAGGACCACGCAAAACCGGTCGACTGGGAGGACTCCATTCTTCTTGGTCTACGGAGCTGAAGCAGTCTTGCCAAGTGACCTGCTTCACAACGCACCCCCAGTCGAACTCTACACCGAAGCTGAAGCAGAGCAAGCCCGACAGGACGCGGTCGACCTTCTAGAAGAAGAAAGAGAGATGGCCTTGATCCGATCGACCATTTTCCAGCAGGACTTGCGTCGCTTCCATGCCAGAAATGTGAAGAGTCGAGCTTTCCAGGAGGGAGATTTAGTTCTCCGAGTGGATCAGCAGAAACCACACAAGCTTGCTCCTACTTGGGAAGGTCCCTTCATCGTCACCAAGGTTCTCCATAATGGGGCATACCGCCTTTACAATGTCGAGCACCAGATTGATGAGCCCAGAGCATGGAACGCGGACCTGCTCCGCCCTTTTTATACTTAAGTTTTTTACTCGGATGAGTTGTAATAAAAGTACTCATGTAGTGTATTCATCAAAGACAAGAGTTTCATAATTTTCTCAGTAATTGTTATTGCTTTTGTTCTCATAAATCTGTCCCCCAGTGGGTGGCTTAGCTGCGACCCGTTTTGCCTAAGCTTGTAAAAAATCCTACCGAGTGGTAAGCCAGCCTTCCACTCGGAGGCTTAGCTGCGAATCCGTTTCGCCTAAGCTTGTAAAAAATCCTACGGAGTGGTAAGCCAGCCTTCCACTCGGAGGCTTAGCTGCGAATCCGTTTCGCCTAAGTTAAACAAAATCCTACCGAGTGGTGAGCCAGCCTTCCACTCAGAGGCTTAGCTGCAGTCCAAGTACTCGCCTAAGTAAACAAAAAACCTACCGAGTGGAGAGCAAACCTCCCACTCGGGGGCTTAGCTGCAGCCCAGTGCTCGCCTAAGTTTCTAAAAAACCTACCGAGTGGAGAGCAAACCTCCCACTCGGGGGCTTAGCTGCAGCCCAATGCTTGCCTAAGTTTCTAAAAAACCTACCGAGTGGAGAGCAAACCTTCCACTCGGAGGCTTAGCTGCAGCCCAGTGCTCGCCTAAGTTTCTAAAAAACCTACCGAGTGGAGAGCAAACCTCCCACTCGGGGGCTTAGCTGCAACCCAGTGCTCGCCTAAGTTTCTAAAAAACCTACCGAGTGGAGAACAAACCTCCCACTCGGGGCTTAGCTGCAGCCCAGTGCTCGCCTAAGTTTCTAAAAAACCTACCGAGTGGAGAGCAAACCTCCCACTCGGGGGCTTAGCTGCAGCCCAGTGCTCGCCTAAGTTTCTAAAATCCTACCGAGTGGAGAGCAAACCTCCCACTCGGGGGCTTAGCTGCAGCCCAGTGCTCGCCTAAGTTTCTAAAATACTACCGAGTGGAGAGCGAACCTCCCACTTGGAGGCTTAGCTGCAGCCCAGTGCTCGCCTAAGTTTCTAAAATCCTACCGAGTGGAGAGCAAACCTCCCACTCGGGGGCTTAGCTGCAGCCCAGTGCTCGCCTAAGTTTCTAAAATCCTACCGAGTGGAGAGTAAACCTCCCACTCGGGGGCTTAGCTGCAGCCCAGTGCTCGCCTAAGTTTCTAAAATCCTACCGAGTGGAGAGCGAACCTCCCACTCAGAGGCTTAGCTGCAGCCCAATGCTCGCCTAAGTTTCTAAAATCCTACCGAGTGGAGAGCAAACCTCCCACTCGGGGGCTTAGCTGCAGCCCAGTGCTCGCCTAAGTTTCTAAAATCCTTCCGAGTGGAGAACAAGTTTCTCACTCCGAGGCTTGGTTGCAACCCAGCACTTGCCCAAACATGACGAGCACAAGTTGACTACAATTTGTGCTTCACTCCTACTTGCAAAAGAGCATTACAGATGCTAGTATATATTCCAACCCAAAGAAGATGGTTGTCCGAAAGAAGCAAACGTATTTCAACGGCAAATCAAGTTCGGATAACATCCTACGGACCCAGAAGTGTTCAGGCATCAAGCCTGTTAAAGTTTGTCAGTTACAAAAATTACTCGGCATTCCGAGGCAAATTCAAATCATCGAGCATAGAAGTTTTTTACCCAACAAAAATCACCTGGCAGAAGACTTCTTCCATTCTTGCACTTGACTCGGAACTTCGTTCAGTCGAGTCATCAGCGACTCAAGGTCGTTCTGAAGCGTTTCTTCTGGCCAGAGCAATGTGTCGATGCGCGACGTTGCAGCCTTCAGTCTTGCAAGGTAATCGACCACTGCAGCAACGCGAGACTCGAGGCGGAGCACGTTCATAGCGGTTTCGTCCTTCACCGGAGAATTGATGGGATCCAAGCCAGTCTCCACTTGACTAGTCTCCTCTTCAAAGTTTTGGCAGAATTCTGTGGACACGATTCAAGGATAAGCTAATGCCCTTACAGCAAGTCAGTAATTACCAATCGGAGATAAGGGTTTACCTTCGAGCATGAGGAATAGCTTCTTGGCGAGTCGTCCCAGATAAACCTCCAAGTCATTCTTCTTTCCCGCCAGTTCGCCGGCTTTGTCGCTCAGGACCATATTGGCGTTCTTCAGTCGAGTGACTTCTTGGTTGGCCACGTCGAGAGCAGCCTTCAGATTAGTGTTTTCCTCTTCAAGTTTGTTAACAGAAGCCAACTTCTCTTCTGCAAGTTTTTTCTTGTCCGAAGCCGCTTTCTGCGCCTCGGCGAGGTCAAGGTCCTTCTTCTTCAGAGCATCCCTCAGTTTTTCTGCAAAAATCACAATAAGATCAGACTCAGAGACAGGCAAGAAGCAAGGACAGTCGTCAAGATTCTCACCAAACATACCTTTTGCCTCCTCCTTCGACTTCGTAAAGTTCTCTTGGACAAGCTTCTGGTCAAGTTCAAGCTGGATATGCTTGTTCTCCAATTCGGTATAACGAGAAACAAGGTCACAAGATTTCTGCGAAAGATCAGTCGACAGACATCAACGACAGATCACTTCCGAGTGACTAAAAGAAAAATTATAGTATTTCTAAGACTACAGCTGAATCTAAACATTCAACTGTAATCTCGGGGACTACACCCAGTGGGTGCACTCAGCGTGCCCCCACTAGTTCTATCAGCTAGACTCAGAGTCGATCAGTCAACCGGTAGCAGTTAACTGTCAGCAGTAAAAAAAATTCAGACCATAGCCAACTGCCAGCAATCGACAACGGTCTCGGGGACTACACCCAGTGGGTGCACTCAGCGTGCCCCCACCAGTTCTATTATTCCACTCGACCAAGCTCAAGTGGAACAAGTAAAGCGAGAAATCTCAAGACACAAAGACTACAGTCGACTGCCAGCAGTCCACCGTAGAATTGACACACCCAGTGGGTGCATGACAAACATCAAGATTTCCAGTCGATGTTTAACTAACCTGGACATTACTCTGGAGAGCTGAACTCGCGTCATAAGCTGCTTGGCTGGCAGTTGATCGCCTTCACCTGCTCCATCATAATCCCGGCCTGGCGTATGGCTTCCTTGGAAGCGCTTGCTTGGTCCTCCGGGACGTGGTAGGTGGAGAAGAGAGAAGGCTGGTCAACACTCGACGACGAAGGGCGGGCAACTGTCAACGGCTCCGCAAAGGACAAGGTAGCCCGAGCAACGTTGCTCCCCTCTGGAATCAGTGGTCCAGACGCTGACACAACTTGAGCAGCCTTGCCAACAGTCGCCTTCCTGCTCCTCCTCTGCCTCAGTGGCGCTTCATCGTCATCGTCAGGGAGATCGATGACAACGCTAGGTGGAGCTGCAGAAGAAGTTCAAAGTCAAAAATAAAGATTCAATCGACCAAAAGGAAACCACGCAGATCATACCAGGATGAGAAGTAGCAGCATCTTCCATTTCTTGATCTTCATGCCTGGCTGAAGTCTCAGAAGTAGCAGCACTGCGATTTCAAATATCAGTCGGTCATCGATTGAGTCGACCAAGAATAAAAACATGGGTTATGCTGTTACCCAGAAACAGTCAGAATCTCCATCCTCATCTTCGGTAGGGCCTTCACCGGTTTTGTCGGGGCCGCTCGGGGTTGCTTCGACGCCTTTTCAGTCGGCGCCGGTGAAGTTGTCCGAGGGCGTTTCATCGACTGCCCAGCAGGCACGACTCCCTTGCCGCGTTTGGCCGCAGGGTCGTGGGCAAGCTTGGACCTCCTTTCGGAACAAGGAGGCACGACTTCCTCCTCCTCTTCCTCCTCATCGGAGCCTGCATCTTCGTCACCCTCATCGGCATCCGACTCCCAGTCCTCTTGACTTTCGCCACCACTTCCTTCCTCCTCTTCAGCCCGTGCTTGCGCCCCGTTGGGCATCGAGTACAACTCGGTGGTTTCCTGAAAGACAACAAGCAAGACAAAAGTCAATCGACTGATCTACGATGAAACAGAATGGACGGAGCAATCGGAGAAAAGTAGTCGTACCTTGTCCGCCTCATAAGATTGGTCGAGTGGCGGGATCCTCCTGGCTCCACGAGGGTTGTCCTTGTTCCCCATAATGGCAGTCATCCACCTCTCCAGTGTGGCATCATCGACCTCCTCTGGGTGGACCCGAGTGGTGTCTTCAGTACCAGAGTACAACCACATCGGGTGGCCCCGGTACTGGAGCGGTTGGATGCGCCGCCGAAGGAAAACCTCCAGAAGGTCCATGCCAGTCACACCATCACGAATCAACTGGACTACTCGCTCCATCAACATTTTAACCTGAGCCTTCTCCTCCAGAACTACTTTTAGAGAGGATGGCTTGTTCACTCGACTCATAGAGAAAGGAGGGAGCCCAGTCGACTGCCCTAGCGTCGGCTGGTCTTTGCAGTAGAACCAGGTCGAATGCCACCCTCTGACTGACTCGGGAAGGGTCATAGCTGGAAAAGCGCTCTTACTCCTCATCTGGACCCCGAGACCCCCACACATTTGGATTACCTGAGTTCTCTCATCGTTGGGACTGGCCTTTTTCACCATCTGAGAATGCCAAGTGAATATGTGCTTGAAGAGGCCCCAGTGCGGCCGACAACTCAAGAAGTTTTCACACAAAGATACAAAAGCGGCGAGATAGGCAATGGAATTGGGGGTAAAGTGGTGAAGCTGAGCCCCAAAGAAATTCAAAAACCCTCGAAAGAAAAGATGCGGTGGCAGAAAGAACCATCATTCTACATGAGTAGCCAAGAGGACGCACTCATCCTCCTCAGGCTGTGGCTGCCACTCCATCCCCGGGAGCCTCGCCGCCCCGTGCGCAATCAGGCCTTTGTTGGCCAGGTCGTCGAGATCCTTTTGGGTGATGGTCGAGCGGATCCAATTGAAGGAAATATGCCCTAGAGGCAATAATAAAGTTATTATTTATTTCCTCATATCATGATAAATGTTTATTATTCATGCTAGAATTGTATTAACCAGAAACATGATACATGTGTGAATACATAGACAAACATATAGTCACTAGTATGCCTCTACTTGACTAGCTCATTAATCAAAGATGGTTATGTTTCCTAACCATAGACATGTGTTGTCATTTGATTAATGGGATCACATCATTAGAAGAATGATGTGATTGACATGACCCATTCCGTTAGCCTAGCACTTGATCGTTTAGTATACTACTATTGCTTTCTTCCTGACTTATACATGTTCCTGTAACTATGAGAAATATGCAACTCCCGTTTACCGGAGGAACACTTTGGGTACTACCAAACGTCACAACGTAACTGGGTGATTATAAAGGAGTACTACAGGTGTCTCCGAAGGTACATGTTGAGTTGGCGTATTTCAAGATTAGGTTTTGTCACTCCGATTGTCGGAGAGGTATCTCTGGGCCCTCTCGGTAATGCAAATCATTATAAGCCTTGCAAGCAATGTGACCAAATGAGTTGGTTACGGGATGATGCATTACGGAATGAGTAAAGAGACTTGCCGGTAACGAGATTGAACTAGGTATTGGATACCGACGATAAAATCTCGGGCAAGTAACATACCGATGACAAAGGGAACAACGTATGTTGTTATGCGGTTTGACCGATAAAGATCTTCGTAGAATATGTAGGAACCAATATGGGCATCTAGGTCCCGCTATTGGTTATTGACCGAGAATGGTTCTAGGTCATGTCTACATAGTTCTCGAACCCGTAGGGTCCGCACGCTTAACGTTACGATGACAGTTTTATTATGAGTTTATAAGTTTTGATGTACCAAAGTTTGTTTGGAGTCCCGGATGTGATCACGGACATGACGAGGAGTCTCGAAATGGTCGAGACATAAAGATTGATATATTGGAAGCCTATGTTTGGACATCGGAAAGGTTCCGGGTGAAATCGGGATTTTACCAGAACACCGGGGGGTTACCGGAACCCTCCCGGGGGTTAATGGGCCTTAGTGGGCCATAAGGGAGAAGAGGAGGGCCGGCCAGGGCAGGCCGCGCGCCCCCTCCCTCCTAGTCCGAATAGGACAAGGAGGGGGGGCGGCGCCCCCCTTTCCTCTTTCCCCTCCCCCCTTTCCTTCTCCACCAAGGCAAGAGGGGGGAGTCCTACTCCCGGTGGGAATAGGACTCCTCCAGGCGCACCCCAAGGGGGCCGGCCGCACCTCCCCCTCCCTCCTTTATATACGGGGGCAGGGGGGCACCCCAGGACACACAAGTTGATCTACGGATCGTTCCTTAGCCGTGTGCGGTGCCCCCCTCCACCATATTCCACCTCGGTCATATCGTCGTGGAGTTTAGGCGAAGCCCTGCGCCGGTAGAGCATCATCATCATCACGATGTCGTCGTGCTGACGGAACTCATCCCCGAAGCTTTGCTGGATCGGAGCCCGGGGATCGTCATCGAGCTGAACGTGTGCTAAACTCGGAGGTGCCGTACGTTCGGTGCTTGGATCGGTCGGATCGTGAAGACGTACGACTACATCAACCGCGTTGTCATAACGCTTCTGCTTACGGTCTACGAGGGTACGTGGACAATACTCTCCCCTCTCATTGCTATGCCATCACCATGATCTTGCGTGTACGTAGGGATTTTTTTTGAAATTATTACGTTCCCCAACAGTGGCATCCGAGCCTAGGTTTTATGCGTTGATGTTATATGCACGAGTAAAACACAAGTGAGTTGTGGGCGATATAAGTCATACTGCTTACCAGCATGTCATACTTTGGTTCAGCGGCATTGTGAGATGAAGCGGCCCGGACCGACATTACGCGTACACTTACGCGAGACTGGTTTCATCGCTACGAGCACTCGTTGCTTAAAGGTGACCGGCGGTTGTCTGTCTCTGTCACTTTAGTTGAACCGAGTGTGGCTACGCCCGGTCCTTGCGAAGGTTAAAACAGCACCAACTTGACAAACTATCGTTGTGGTTTTGATGCGTAGGTAAGAACGGTTCTTGCTAAGCCCGTAGCAGCCACGTAAAAATTGCAACAACAAAGTAGAGGACGTCTAACTTGTTTTTGCAGGGCATGTTGTGATGTGATATGGTCAAGACGTGATGCTATATTTTATTGTATGAGATGATCATGTTTTGTAACCGAAGTTATCGGCAACTGGCAGGAGCCATATGGTTGTCGCTTTATTGTATGAAATGCAAACGCCCTATAATTGCTTTACTTTATCACTAAGCGGTAGCGATAGTCGTAGAAGCAATAGATGGCGTAACGACAACGATGCTACGATGGAGATCAAGGTGTCGCGCCGGTGACGATGGTGATCACGACGGTGCTTCGAAGATGGAGATCACAAGCACAAGATGATGATGGCCATATCATATCACTTATATTGATTCATGTGATGTTTATCCTTTATGCATCTTATCTTGCTTTGATTGACGGTAGCATTTTAAGATGATCTCTCACTTAATAATCAAGAAGTGTTCTTCCTGAGTATGCACCGTTGCGAAAGTTCTTTGTGCTGAGACACCACGTGATGATCGGGTGTGATAGGCTCTACGTTCAAATACAACGGGTGCAAAACAGTTGCACACGCGGAATACTCAGGTCATACTTGACGAGCCTAGCATATACAGATATGGCCTCGGAACACGGAGACCGAAAGGTTGAACGTGAATCATATAGTAGATATGATCAACATAGTGATGTTCACCATTGAAACTACTCCATCTCACGTGATGATCGGACATGGTTTAGTTGATTTGGATCACATGATCACTTAGATGACTAGAGAGATGTCTGTCTAAGTGGGAGTTCTTAAGTAATATGATTAATTGAACTTAAATTTATCATGAACTTAGTACCTAATAGTATTTTGCTTGTCTATGTTTGTTTGTAGATAGATGGCTCGTGCTGTTGTTCCGTTAAATTTTAATGCGTTTCTTGAGAAAGCAAAGTTGAAAGATGATGATAGCAATTACACGGACTGGGTCTATAACCTGAGGATTATCCTCATTGCTGCACAGAAAAGTTACGTCCTGGAAGCACCGCTGGGTGCCAGGCCTGCTGCTGATGCAACCGACGATGTTAAGAATGTCTGGCAGAGCAAAGCTGATGACTACTCGATAGTTCAGTGTGCCATGCTTTACGGCTTAGAACCGGGTCTTCAACGACGTTTTGAACGTCATGGAGCATATGAGATGTTTCAGGATTTGAAGTTAATATTTCAAGCAAATGCCCGGATTGAGAGATATGAAGTCTCCAATAAGTTCTATAGCTGCAAGATGGAGGAAAATAGTTCTGTCAGTGAACACATACTCAAAATGTCTGGGTATAATAATCACTTGATTCAACTGGGAGTTAATCTTCCTGATGATAGTGTCATTGACAGAATTCTCCAATCACTGCCACCAAGCTACAAGAGCTTTGTGATGAACTATAATATGCAAGGGATGAACAAAACTATTCCCGAGCTCTTCGCAATGCTAAAAGCTGCGGAGGTAGAAATCAAAAGGAGCATCAAGTGTTGATGGTTAACAAGACCACTAGTTTCAAGAAAAAGGGCAAAGGGAAGAAGAAGGGGAACTTCAAGAAGAACAGCAAGCAAGTTGCTGCTCAAGAGAAGAAACCCAAGTCTGGACCTAAGCCTGAGACTGAGTGCTTCTACTGCAAGCAGACTGGACACTGGAAGCGGAACTGCCCCAAGTATTTGGCGGATAAGAAGGATGGCAAAGTGAACAAAGGTATATGTGATATACATGTTATTGATGTGTACCTTACTAATGCTCGCAGTAGCACCTGGGTATTTGATACTGGTTCTGTTGCTAATATTTGCAACTCGAAATAGGGACTACGGATTAAGCGAAGATTGGCTAAGGACGAGGTGACGATGCGCGTGGGAAATGGTTCCAAAGTCGATGTGATCGCGGTCGGCACGCTACCTCTACATCTACCATCGGGATTAGTTTTAGACCTAAATAATTGTTATTTGGTGCCAGCGTTGAGCATGAACATTATATCTGGATCTTGTTTGATGCGAGACGGTTATTAATTTAAATCAGAGAATAATGGTTGTTCTATTTATATGAGTAATATCTTTTATGGTCATGCACCCTTGAAGAGTGGTCTATTTTTATTGAATCTCGATAGTAGTGATACACATATTCATAGTGTTGAAACCAAAAGATGCAGAGTTGATAATGATAGTGCAACTTATTTGTGGCACTGCCGTTTAGGTCATATCGGTGTAAAGCGCATGAAGAAACTCCATACTGATGGACTTTTGGAATCACTTGATTATGAATCACTTGGTACTTGCGAACCGTGCCTCATGGGCAAGATGACTAAAACGCCGTTCTCCGGAACTATGGAGCGAGCAACTGATTTGTTGGAAATCATACATACAGATGTTTGTGGTCCAATGAATGTTGAGGCTCGCGGCGGGTATCGTTATTTTCTCACCTTCACAGATGATTTGAGCAGATATGGGTATATCTACTTAATGAAACACAAGTCTGAAACATTTGAAAAGTTCAAAGAATTTCAGAGTGAAGTGGAAAATCATCGTAACAAGAAAATAAAGTTTCTACGATCTGATCGTGGAGGAGAATATTTGAGTTACGAGTTTGGTCTACACTTGAAACAATGCGGAATAGTTTCGCAACTCACGCCACCCGGAACACCACAACGAAATGGTGTGTCCGAACGTCGTAATCGTACTTTACTAGATATGGTGCGATCTATGATGTCTCTTACTGATTTACCGCTATCGTTTTGGGGTTATGCTTTAGAGACGGCCGCATTCACGTTAAATAGGGCACCATCAAAATCCGTTGAGACGACACCTTATGAACTGTGGTTTGGCAAGAAACCAAAGTTGTCGTTTCTTAAAGTTTGGGGCTGCGATGCTTATGTGAAGAAACTTCAACCAGATAAGCTCGAACCCAAATCGGAGAAATGTGTCTTCATAGGATACCCAAAAGAGACTATTGGGTACACCTTCTATCACAGATCTGAGGGCAAGATTTTCGTTGCTAAAATCGGATCCTTTCTAGAGAAGGAGTTTCTCTCGAAAGAAGTGAGTGGGAGGAAAGTAGAACTTGATGAGATAACTGTATCTACTCCCTTGTTGGAAAGTAGTTGATCACAAGAACCGGTTCCTGTGACAACTACACCAACTAGTGAGGAAGCTGATGATATTGATCATGAAACTTCAGATCAAGTTTCTACTGAACCTCGTAGGTCTACCAGAGTAAGATCCGCACCAGAGTGGTACGGTAATCCTATTCTGGAAGTCATGTTACTTGACCATGATGAACCTACGAACTATGAGGAAGCGATGATGAGCCTAGATTCCGCAAAATGGCTAGATGCCATGAAATCTGAGATGGGATCCATGTACGAAAACAAAGTATGGACTTTGGTTGACTTGCCCAATGATCGGCAAGCCATTGAGAATAAATGGATCTTTAAGAAGAAGACTGACGCTGATGGTAATATAACTGTCTATAAAGCTCGACTTGTTGCGAAAGGTTTTCGACAAGTTCAAGGGGTTGACTACGATGAGTCTTTCTCACCCGTAGCGATGCTTAAGTCTGTCCGAATCATGTTAGCTATTGCTGCATTTCATGATTATGAAATTTGGAAAATGGATGTCAAAACTGCATTCTTGAATGGATTTCTGGAAGAAGAGTTGTATATGATGCAACCAGAAGGTTTTGTTGATCCAAAAGTGCTAACAAAGTGTGCAAGCTCCAGCGATCCATTTATGGACTGGTGCAAGCATCTCGGAGTTGGAATAAACGCTTTGATAGTGTGATCAAAGCATATGGTTTTATACAGACTTTTGGAGAAGCCTGTATTTACAAGAAAGTGAGTGGGAGCTCTGTAGCATTTCTGATTTTATATGTAGATGACATATTATTAATTGGAAATGATATAGAATTTCTGGATAGCATAAAGGGATACTTGAATAAAAGTTTTTCAATGAAAGACCTCGGTGAAGCTGCTTACATATTGGGCATCAAGATCTATAGAGATAGATCAAGACGCTTAATAGGACTTTCACAAAGCACATACCTTGACAAAATTTTGAAAAAGTTCAAAATGGATCAGGCAAAGAAAGGTTTCTTGCCTGTGCTACAAGGTGTGAAGTTGAGTCAAACTCAATGCCCGACCACAGCAGAAGATAGAGAGAAAATGAAAGATGTTCCCTATGCTTCAGCCATAGGCTCTATCATGTATGCAATGCTGTGTACCAGACCTGACGTATGCTTAGCAATAAGCTTGGCAGGAAGGTACCAAAGTAATCCAGGAGTGGATCACTGGACAGCGGTCAAGAACATCCTGAAATACCTGAAAAGGACTAAGGATATGTTTCTCGTATATGGAGGTGACAAAGAGCTAGTCGTAAATGGTTACGTTGATGCAAGCTTTGACACTGATCCGGACGATTCTAAATCGCAAACCGGATACGTGTTTTTATTAAACGGTGGAGCTGTAAGTTGGTGCAGTTCTAAACAAAGCGTCGTGGCGGGATCTACATGTGAAGCGGAGTACATAGCTGCTTCTGAAGCAGCAAATGAAGGAGTCTGGATGAAGGAGTTCATTACCGATCTAGGTGTCATACCTAGTGCATCGGGACCAATGAAGATCTTCTGTGACAATACTGGTGCAATTGCTTTGGCAAAGGAATCCAGATTTCACAAGAGGACCAAGCACATCAGGAGACGCTTCAATTCCATTCGGGATCAAGTCCAAGTGGGAGACATAGAGATTTGCAAAATACATACGGATCTGAATGTTGCAGACCCGTTGACTAAGCCTCTCTCACGAGCAAAACATGATCAACACCAAGACTCCATGGGTGTTAGAATCATTACTATGTAATCTAGATTATTGACTCTAGTGCAAGTGGGAGACTGAAGGAAATATGCCCTAGAGGCAATAATAAAGTTATTATTTATTTCCTCATATCATGATAAATGTTTATTATTCATGCTAGAATTGTATTAACCGGAAACATGATACATGTGTGAATACATATACAAACATATAGTCACTAGTATGCCTCTACTTGACTAGCTCATTAATCAAAGATGGTTATGTTTCCTAACCATAGACATGTGTTGTCATTTGATTAATGGGATCACATCATTAGAAGAATGATGTGATTGACATGACCCATTCCGTTAGCCTAGCACTTGATCGTTTAGTATACTGCTATTGCTTTCTTCATGACTTATACATGTTCCTGTAACTATGAGAAATATGCAACTCCCGTTTACCGGAGGAACACTTTGGGTACTACCAAACGTCACAACGTAACTGGGTGATTATAAAGGAGTACTGCAGGTGTCTCCGAAGGTACATGTTGAGTTGGCGTATTTCGAGATTAGGTTTTGTCACTCCGATTGTCGGAGAGGTATCTCTGGGCCCTCTCGGTAATGCACATCATTATAAGCCTTGCAAGCAATGTGACCAAATGAGTTGGTTACGGGATGATGCATTACGGAACGAGTAAAGAGACTTGCCGGTAACGAGATTGAACTAGGTATTGGACACCGACGATCAAATCTCGGGCAAGTAACATACCGATGACAAAGGGAACAACGTATGTTGTTATGCGGTTTGACCGATAAAGATCTTCGTAGAATATGTAGGAACCAATTTGGGCATCCAGGTCCCGCTATTGGTTATTGACCGAGAATGGTTCTAGGTCATGTCTACATAGTTCTCGAACCCGTAGGGTCCGCACGCTTAACGTTACGATGACAGTTTTATTATGAGTTTATAAGTTTTGATGTACCGAAGTTTGTTCGGAGTCCCGGATGTGATCACGGACATGACGAGGAGTCTCGAAATGGTCGAGACATAAAGATTGATATATTGGAAGCCTATGTTTGGACATCGGAAAGATTCCGGGTGAAATCGGGATTTTATCGAAACACCGGGGGGTTACCGGAACCCTCCCGGGGGTTAATGGGCCTTAGTGGGCCATAAGGGAGAAGAGGAGGGCCGGCCAGGGCAGGCCGCGCGCCCCCTCCCCCCCTAGTCCGAATAGGACAAGGAGGGGGGGGGCGGCGGCCCCCTTTCCTCTTTCCCCTCCCCCTTTTCCTTCTCCACCAAGGCAAGAGGGGGGAGTCCTACTCCCGGTGGGAGTAGGACTCCTCCAGGCGCATCCCAAGGGGGCCGGCCGCACCCCCCCTCCCTCCTTTATATACGGGGGCAGGGGGCACCCCAGGACACACAAATTGATCTACGGATCGTTCCTTAGCCGTGTGCGGTGCCCCCCTCCACCATATTCCACCTCGGTCATATCGTCGCGGAGTTTAGGCGAAGCCCTGCGCCGGTAGAGCATCATCATCGTCACCACACCATCGTGCTGACGGAACTCATCCCCGAAGCTTTGCTGGATCGGAGCCCGGGGATCGTCATCGAGCTGAACGTGTGCTGAACTCGGAGGTGCCGTACGTTCGGTGCTTGGATCGGTCGGATCGTGAAGACGTACGACTACATCAACCGCGTTGTCATAACGCTTCCGCTTACGGTCTACGAGGGTACGTGGACAATACTCTCCCCTCTCGTTGCTATGCCATCACCATGATCTTGCGTGTACGTAGGAAATTTTTTGAAATTACGATGTTCCCCAACACCAATCACCCTGGATCCAACCTTGCGGCAAACGGGACCACGACGAGGACCCCCCTCGACTGGTCGCTCTCCCCTTCACCTTCGCCGTCGCCGTCGCCTTCTTCGCCCGCTCCAAAGCCGCCGTCTTCTCTTTCACCATTATCGCCAACGAGGCTGGAACGGAGCAGCGACGTCGGGCAGTTGGTGGGCGCAGCGGATGAATCTGGAGGCGAGGGAGGATAAAATGAGGAGGCACTATTCAAAAAACCTCCGCCAGTTTCCTTATATGGAGTCACTTCCGAGTGGCCGACAGGTAGGCCCAGGCGATCCTGTCAAATCCCGAAACAGTCGCGCAGCCGATACGTGGCGAAAAAGGCGGCGCGGGAATCGAGGCATCCCTGCCTTATCCCATCCGAGTACCGCGGTCTTCTCCGCTTCGCGCGCTTCCCAAAATTTCGGATCCCACTAAATCCGCTAACCACAGGGCAACTTGTCAGACGGAAGATCTTCTGCGATCCGTCGCTCGGAAATCTCCAAGTTCATAAAGTTCACTCGACAGATATAAAGAATGAATCAAGGCGACTGAACGAAAGTTGACACCCTCACTTGAAAGTCATTGATCCAGAGCAAAAGACCTTTACAGCACCAGAATGCAGGTCGGAAAGATTGCCAACTCCCTCCTCACTCAAACCTCGATCCATTCGGGGGCTACTGATGAAGTCATGTACCTAGGGTAGGGTCATGAACCTGTCCAAGGTACCTTCCCCAAAGACATCTTTTAGAAGAAGCCGTCTTCCAGTCGACCTAGAGGAACTCCACTCAACGTACTAAAAGACACTCGACGAACCTGAAGACACTCGACCATGAAGACTCACTCGACCACCAGGAGTTCAAGATCTACTCTGTATCCAAACGGTCTATAATTAAGTAGTCTTTATGGTCATGATGACATTCTAATTCTTCTTCATATCTTTTTACCTACAAATTTATATGATTCGTGTTTATTTTTTTACTTATAATTCTATATGATTCATGTCTTATATATCTATTGCGATCATAAGACATCGAGACAAGTGAACGCAAATCCCATACATGCTCTAAGCGGCACTACTACCCCTCACCGCCCGAAGCAAATCGGTAATGGGCTAGGCGCATCCTTCTTTTTTAGTGGGCCGCATTTTGGAGAGGCCCGTCAAGTAAAGTAGCCATCCGTGATGAAATGATCCGCCGACCGTACCACGACTTTGATCATTTTATCGTGGTAGATGGAAATTCATTTCTTCTGTTTGGCGGTTCCTTTTCTGCCACGGATTTGAGAAAAACACGATAGATGATGAAGTCATGTATCTAGGGTAGGATCATGAACCTGTCCAAGGTACTCTCCCCAAGGACATATTTTAGAAGAAGCCGTCTTCCAGTCGACCTAGAGGAACTCCACTCGACGGACTAGAAGACACTCGACGAACCTGAAGACACTCGACCATGAAGACTCACTCGACCACCAGGAGTTCAAAATCTACTCTGTATCCAAACGGTCTGTAATTAAGTAGTCTTTATGGTCATGATGACACTTTATGTAAGGTGTTATCAGTAAAGCCTGACCTTAATGTACTTTAACCCTCCGCTATGTGGGCTGGCTGAGGTCTTGGCGTCCTCTATATAAGCCACCCCCCTCCACTGGTAGAAGGGTTCGCACCCCTGTAACTCTCACACACATAATCCAGTCGACCGCCTTCGGGCTCCGAGACGTAGGGCTGTTACTTCTTCCGAGAAGGGCCTGAACTCGTAAAACACTTGTGTGCACAACTGCTCCATAGTTAGGATCATGCCTCTCCATACCTACCCCCTATTCTACTGTCAGACTTAGAACCACGACAATAGATGCTCGGTCGGCGTGTGGCAGATGTCAAATTTTCGGTTCCTTGAGCGTTTTAACTTTGATCGATGCCCCGCGGTCTTTCAAAACTCGTGAGGCCGCGATGTGTGTGTGTGTGGCGGACATTTATTATCGCACCCATTTTTAGACCTTGTTAACGTTGTTGATGCAGCTGTGTATGGTCTGACTGCCGATGCCAGCCTCTCTGTACAAGAAACGTATATACTCTATTGGACTTTTTTTATCATGCCCGCTGTTTTGAGATTGTTAACGCTGCTCCATGCAATCGTGTATGGTATGACTACTGGGTACCCGATGCCAGCATCTTTGGACAAGAAACATCTGCTCAGTTTGACTATTTTTTTCAGTCGCGCCCGTTATTTTGACCTTGTTAACGTTGCTCCATACAGCCGTGTATGGTCTAGCTGGTAGGTCCCCGATATTAGTCCCTCTGTACAAGCATGTTGGATAATTTGTTACCCATGATTGCTGGCAACTTGACCTTTTATGTTTGAATCCGCTCGTTAAACTTAACATTGTTAAAGTTGAGGGACCATGCAGGCAGATGGGTTCCGATGTTAACCTCGTTGTACAGCAGCGACAAAGGTGTATCACTGGGCGCCGGAAGGCATGGCGAATAGGTGGGCCAAGGCGGACGCTCGCGAGGCTGGTACAACGCGTTTCCTTGTTCCCGAAACGACGTCGAGGCTGGGGAGTAGTTTAGATTTTCAGTTTAGTTTGAATTTTGTTGTACCAATATGCCTTAGTTTAAGGGAAATCGAATCTAGGATTTTGTTAAATCCAGGGTGGCCAATGGGTCGCCGACATATGGGCCACGGGAAGACAATGACAGACAGCCGAACACAAACAAAACTCCAACTAAAACAAATGTGTATCTCACAAACATTAGTTGACATGCAAACCCGACTCATCGCTTTGTGAACGGGGTAAAAAAAATGTGAATCTGCAATTGTGCAATTGTAAACAACAATTTCAAATCTTTACAATGTTAGATGTTGGATTTTAGTGTCCTGTACAACCCTCAACCCAAACTCATTAAGGGCAGTATAGTCTTTTGCCATTAATTAGTGATTATCTTTACTATTAAATTGCTTGAGGTAGGTTCGTCGTTTCTGTTCCGACATTTTATTTCTGATTTTTTTCTTCGATGGTTCGGATGCTTTACATGGTCTACCACCGCTAAGTCAAATTGAATGGTTCGTTTATTTCCTGACATTGTTAAAGTTGAGGGACGATGCAGGCAGGTGGGTTTCGCTGTTAACCTCACTGTACAGCAGCGACGGAGGCGCATCACTGGGCGCCGGAAGGCATGGCGAATAGGTGGGTCAAGGCGGCCACTCGTGAGGCTGGTACAACGCGCGTCCTCTTTCCCGAACTACGTCGTGGCTGGGGAGTAGTCTAGATATTGAATTTAGTTTAAATTTTGTTATACCGATATGCCTTATTTTATGGAAAATTGAATCTAGGGTTTTGTTGAGTTCAGCGTGGCCAATGGGTCGCCGACATACGAGCCACGGGAAGACAATGACAGACAGGCGAACACAAACAAGCCTCCAACTAAAACAACTGTGTATCTCACAGACATTAGTTGGCACACAAACCCGCCTCACCGTTGTGTGGGTGAAAAATGTGAACCTGCAATGGTCCAATAGTAAACAACACTTTCAAATCTTTACAATATTAGTTGTTGGATTTTGAGAGGGCACTTCCTGAACCAATGGGCATATGCACCCACTTTTTTAAAGAAAATGCACTTTAAGCACATTTTAAAATGTGAAAAAATTCAAAAGAAAATTTCCTGCCTTCTTGTTCGCAAATGTGTGTGCATAGCACAAAGTTTTGTGAAAAAATGTCTTTTTGTTTTATCTCCGCAAAAAATACAAATTTCAGTCCTTCTAAATAGCGTTCCACTATGCTCTCTACAGGGGATAAGCTGACACTTATCAAATCTGTATTCTCTAGCATGCCAATTTTCTTTATGTACTCCCTCATGCTTCCCAAGACAGTGGTGAAACAACTAAACATTTACCTCAAGCAATGCTTCTGCAGAAAATTTGGGACACAAGAGACTGGACTAGCTTTGATCTCAAGGGACACTGTTTGCAAGCCTAAACCCATGGGAGGCCTTTGTATCTTGGATATTGCAACACACAACCAAGCTCTGCTTATGAAGTGCCTACACAAATGTCTGAACAAGGTGGACACCCCATGGGTAAATATCATCTGGAAAACATATTATCAGGAAAGTCTACCTGGAGAAAGAATGGTGGGCTTGGTAGAAATCTATTCACAAACTTCTACCCATCTATAAGACCCAAGATGTATGCAAGGCAGGAAAAGGGGATACCATTTGTATTTGGTCAGATAATTGGACAGGGGAACCCCTACTGCAGATATTCCGAGAACTCCATTCCTTTGTTGCTGATAAGAATTGTATTGTAGCCACCATGATGGCCCATGCAGACATCAGTACACAGTTTCATAGGCATCTTTCCCAACAAGCATTCTTGCAATATAATCAGGTCCTAGACCTAGTCAACGACAGGGAGACTACACAGAGTGATGACATTTGGACTTATTCTTGGGCATCCAATCAGTATTCCTCCATGAAAATGTATAAGGCACTAATGGGGCCTAACACAGCTCACTGCATCTTCAAAAACCTTTGGCAGACCTTATGCAGATTCAGACACAAGATTTTTAACTAGCTCCTACTATATGATAGACTGAACACCAGGAACCTGCCTCAACAAAAAAACATGTTCCTGCGGGACTATAACTGTGCACTATGCTCAGAAGGTACCGAAGAATCTTTGATCCATCTTTTCTGGAACTGTCCATTTGCTCTAGGCTGTTGGGATCGTCTTGTACCAGGCAGACGCAGAGGCATCTCAGCTTATGATGAGATTCTTCTCATTTTATACCAGTTACCCAAAGAGATAGCTATGGAAATTGTAATAATGGGCTGCTGGAGCCTCTGAGCAGTTAGAAATGATAAAATCTTTAGACCGGCGCCGCAAAGCATAATCACATGACAATTCTATTTGAAAGAGGGGCTTTGGGCAGCACAACTCAGGGCAAAGGAGAGCAAAGCAAACAAGATTAGACGCTGGACTGAACTGAATTTGTAACCTTTTATGGCTATTTTTCCTATAGCTGGCCTCGGTTGATGTTTTTTCCTTTTTCTACCTGTTTGTAAATATTTATTTTATTAATGAAATACCGTAGAACTATTGTTCTACGGTCTAAGCTAAAAAAATAGCGTTTCACCACACAATTTTTTGTCTTTTTTGTATAGGCAGGCCAAAAAACATGTTGTTTTTTTCGTGAAACTTTATGCACACACATAGAACATTGAGATATATCCACGCAACCTTTTTTCAGATTTTTTTAGCATTTATAAATGTGTTTTCCGAAGTAGGTTCATATGTACTCGGATTCATTCATGCACTTCCCGTTGGATTTTGGTGTATATTGTGAATCCAGCACCGAAGATTTAGTGTAAAACGATTATGATATGAGGTCACCCAAACTCATTAAGTGTAGTATAGTCTTTTGCCATTAATTAGTGATTATCTTTACTATTAAATTGCTTGAGATAGGTTGGTCGTTCTCATTCTGATATTTTCTTTTCAAATTTGCCCCTGATGGTTCGGATCTTTTACATGAGCGGCCACCAATAAGTCAAATTGAACGGTACGTTTATTTCCTTTTCTACCTCCCGCTTGGGTCAATCCCTCTTCGGTGGAAGGAGTCCCCGTGCCGCTATTGGATGGACCCCACACTGCCGTCAGAAGGGGCTAATGCGCCTCCTTCGGATGGAGTTCCTGTACTACCGCCCTAGTAGGAACTCATGCCCTCACCGGAAGAAGCTCCTGCATCGCCGCAGGACTAGCATCTGCCTCCATGGCTGCGCCGCCCTCGACCTACTCTGTGCGCACCCGCCATTCTCTCGTGCTACACAAGCGTCGTGCCCAGCCAACTCCGCGCATGCCGATCGCATCGGGCATGGTCCTCGTCGGGGCCGCGCGTGTAGAAGTGCATGCTCTAGCCAATACAACCAAAAGACCGATCTAATGGAAGAGACTAAGGCAGTCTTGAACTCAAGACCTCTTAGCTTTGATACCATATAGAAGTGCATGCTCTAGCCAATGCAACCAAAATACCGATATGATGGAAGAGACTAGGCAATATATTTATACGTCAACGACGTGCGGGGCCAGGGGCCAAACGGAGGCGGCGTGCTTGAGCTGGGGCACCCTTTCCCGAGAACTGGAATTGTAGGCGAGGTGGTCGGCACAGTGAGTAGGCAAGGGCTAGTGGAGGAGGGATGATGGGCTCCTGCGGGTGAGCAGGAGCGACGCTGCAGTCATGTACAAGCAGGGTCCGCGGCCGGCTAGCTGGTGACGAGGTCGGGAGGCCGGCTTCGGATTGGGAGCGGTAGGGACGAAGCATAACAATAGCTGGAGAGGAGCTCGAGTGGGTGGCGCGCATGGAGTAGCCGGCGCGCTCGACTTGCTCTGGCTGACAGCGCAGTAGAGGGAGATGGTGGCGTCGAGGAAAGGAAGGAATAGAGAGTGAGAGGGGAGGGACCCAATTGGAAGAAAAGAGCCGCCGGTTGGGGGCGCAAACAGAGAAGGGCCGCCGTTCGTGATGGTAAGAGTTAGAAGGGGACGGCTGGGGTGGGCTCTAGGGTTTGCATCGGTTGGGCCTTAGGCCGGTTTGGGTTGGGAGAAGGCCGACGCTGGCCGAATGGGAGGTGGGCTACGCCTGGCAGGCTGGGCTGCTCCCTCTCTTCCTCTAAAAGCTTTTTGTTGTTGTTTTTCTGTTTGTCTTAAAACAATTTTGTAAATAGTTTTTGCGCAAGGAAAAGAAGCAGAAAAATGAGGGTTTTAATTTGAGATGAAAGAGGAAAATTCCTACAAAAACGCGTCACACAAAATGGAACATGATGAAGTCGAAGGTGCAGAAAACTAAGTATAACAAATTATTCTTACTCGTTGGAAACATATTTCAAAGTCTAAGAGCATTACATTTGTTTAAGTATTGGTATATTTATCTAAATTAATTCTTTTGTAACTGTGGCAACGCACAGGCATCCAGCTAGTTCTAATATAATTATGTTGGCCCGTCCAGATCCATATCCAATCCTGTGTAACCAATCGTATACGACGATTGTGTCGACGACGTTGGGCTACCTTTGCATGATCTAATGGCCGCCGCCGCGCGACCCCTTCAGGTGTGTCTATCCTTCTGCTCTACCCCCATTGCGGTGGCGTTGTCTCCGACGTCACGGTGGAGCAGGAAGGTTTTGCCGTCCGGGAGTACGCGCTCACAGTTGTGTACGCAGGTGACAACTGGAAGAAGGTGCATCCTGTGTTGGGTTGATGGTTCGAGGCTGACAGTTCTGGTTTCCTCCTCCGACATCCTAGTCGTGTGGGAGTGTCAGTTCTGAAGTTCGATGGCGTGTCCGAAGACAATGTTGCACCGGTCTGATTCTTTCAATGACAATGATTTTTTTTCAGGCAAACTACTTTGGAGGTCCGCAAAGTTACAGATCAGCGATGGAGGTGTGTCAGAGCTCGGGTGAAAAGGCGATTTGTCTCCTTTTCCTCGAAGAGGGACATGCGCTGGTTTTTTAGTAGGATTCTCTTTTTTCAGTCTTGTAACGTCGGTGTTTACATGGCTTGTAAGAAAAAAGTCCATTTTACTACCCTGAAAAAAGTTGGTGGTTCACATAACCCCTTGATCTTTATTTCTGTTCCCTTCACCCCCTAAACAATCCCATACCGGACAAAATCAGTCCCTATGGTGGTTTGACTCAAATGGTTGCTGATGTGGCAGTGGTTAACGGCGGTTTTGACCACGGGTGGGCCTCCCTCGTCGTGCTCGGCTGAGATTGAGGAGCTCCTCCCAAGCCTCCCCTTGCGCCCGACCCTGCCGCCCCGTGCCGACGCCGGCGACCGCCAGAGTTCCAAACAGCTGCCCCGAGCGCCCTGCTTCTCCCCTCTCCCTTCTCTTTCCCCTCCCTTCTCTCTTTTCTCACCCTAAATCTCCCTCATATCCCTTGTTCGTCGCTCGAAGCTCATGGTTGCCGTCGCCGCCTCGATCCCGCGACCGCCGGCCTCCCCTCATCACGCCAAGACGTCCAGTAGCTCCGCCATCGTCGTCACCTTCACCCTCGCTGAAGGGCTCGAGCTAGGAGGCCCCGTAGGCTCGCCACCGCCATCGTCTTTGTCCACGGCCGCCACATTTGATCGTCGATTTCGTCGTGTCCATCGACACCCGCGCTCGCTAACCTCGTCCGCGAGCTCCGCGGTGAGCTCCTCTGCCGATTCCCCCTTCGATCTGTCGCTGAGTCGTCGCCCCCGTGCTCACCTTGGCCGCACCCGTGTGCGCCTCACCTGCAGCTACCCCCGCGCCTCTCCCGTTGTTGTTGCTTGTGCCGTTGTTGCCTTGCTTACCGCTGTTGCCGGGGGTACGCGCCGCGTCGCGGGGGTCACTCCGGTGGCCGTAGCTCTGCCGGGGGTGGCATGTGCCGCCGAGACGAGCGCCCGAGCTCCTCTCTGTCCCGCGGGCGAGCGATGGAGGAAGGAGATAGACCTGCCAGGCGGGCCCCGCCTCCTCTAGGCCCCACCTGTCAATCTCAGCCGCACCTGCCAAGAAGGCCCACCTGCTGGTCAAAACCACTGTTGACCAATGCCACATCAGCAACAAGTGGAGGCAAACCACCCAAGGGGTTCTTTCATCCGGTATGAGTTTATTTAGGGGGTGAAAGGAACAGAAAATTAGATGAGGGGGTAATGTGAACCACCAACTTTATTCAGGGTAGTAAAATGGACTTTTTTCGGCTTGTAATTGAACCCTTATCTCTACTCCTAATAGAGCAGTTGGTGAATAGTCCGCCAGTTATTTTTTGCTGGGTTTTTTTCGTCTCACCACTTTTGTTGGTTTTATTTCGCTGGTTTTATTTCGTCTCCCTCCCACCTGCCTTTTCGCTTCACCACCCACATAAACCCATCAGATTAGTTACCATATATTCGTGCTTGATCTGGCAGGTGTCGATTTAATTTAATCATGTAAATATTTGATAATTAAGAATTCAAAAATAATACCATATACAGAAGATCACCTTCCAAACAAATCACCTCCCTCTCCGATTTATTTCTCACACCGATCTCCTTCCATACTAATAAAATACGCATTACATTCCTAACGAAGAGAGAAAATAAAAAAAGAATCCCCCGCCCGCACGACCCCTCCCACGCCTCCAGTGCGCCGCCACCCGCCACCACGTTGCTGCGCGCCACCCCCACCTCCAGTGTGCCACCTCCAGTGCCCCGCCACCCACTGCCATGCTGCTGCGCGCCGCCGGGCGCGGCGACGGCGATCTCCGGCCAGATCCGGCTGAGGAGGCGAGTAGGAGTCGGATCCTGTTCCGGGGACGGTGTGGAGATGATCTAGGAGGCACGGGTGGAGGTCCAACGGCGGGGCTTGAACTCCAAGTTCTTGGCGGCAGCATTCCTCGCCAATTCCAAGCGAGCGAGCTCCGACAGATTCTGCGTCTTGCGGCGATGGTCGTGTTATCTCTGCAGCGGCAGTGGCGAGTCGGCGACACACAACTGGCGCCACGCTCTGTAGGTCAGATTCTCTCATCCCTCACCCTAGGATACCCTGATCTCTCTCTCTCTCTCTCTGTGTGTGTGTGTGTGCAAGGGATCTTAATTAATTGTTTGCTTGCAGTTTAGGATCCAAGTACGCCCCTCTCTATGGTGTTCACTGATTTCTTGGAGCAACAACATGTTGTTGGAGTTGCCGAAGCATTAGGTTAAAGGAAAGATGACGATGAAGGACACACAGAGGAGTGTGAGCGGTGATGGCAGCAAGGTTACCGGCAGGTATGCATGCATTAACTGACTGTACAGTGTTCCTGTGTGATGCTACTGGTTTTAACGTTTGTACTGTGATGCCACTGATAGTTTAAATAAATCTGCTATCATTTGGGATGTGAGTTGTCACAACTTGCTGTGCTCTGGTGTTCGGCTCAAAATTGCTTTTGGGAATGATTCCTCTGAATAGACTATTTATGCTTGACATTTTACTTTTGTTATTTCTATTTGTAACTCAATTTTGGTATCCTGTCAAATTAACAATACTTTTTATGGATATGGTAGTTGAGAATAGTTATGCTATATGGCGGAGTTAGCCCATCCTCACCAATGACTCTTCCTCAGGGATTTGCTGAACTAGAGTTAGTAATGGGGGTATTGCAGACTGTTTTGAATTATGGGGCTATTGCAGACTTTAGAAGCTGAATTAAATTTTTGTGCAATTGGAAAAGGTGTATACAACTTGAATTTATTAGGTAGTATAGGAGAGATATGAAATTTTAAAAGTGTCAGTCAGATTTGTGTGTTGTTTGGGTAGTATTCAGTTTTGTTCCATCCTAGAGGCCAATAATGCACATGTGATATTATCTACATTATTCAGTTTATACGGCTTCCCATATTCCAATGGTTGTATTTTGCTAAATTGCCCATCTACTTACTGGAATTCTCACAAATAGAAGTGCAGTCAGAAGGTAAAAAGGATGGTATGGTATGTCTCCATTCACATGGTACTGAACTGTTAGTGATGCTTTGTGTTATTCTGCAGACTTGAATTTAGTTTATATGGTTTTCTTTTTCTGTTCATAGACGAGAGTATAGTCTGAAGGGGAAAAATGATATGCTCTCAAGTCTCAAGGGTGTGCAAGAACAGTGAGATTTATATTACTGAACATATTGTTAACAATTTGTTATTTTGCAGACTTGCTCTCAGTTTTTATTCTTGGCAGGTGATTCTTCATGATAATTTTTCGTAGAGGAACATTTTGGTAAGCTTATTGTAATATTGACTCCCACCTTTTTATTTACATAAAAGGATAACCAATTGGAAATTTTAAATTTTAAATGTACATTTAACTTATTTTGTGAAATAACATCTTGTTGTTCAGATAATTTGATTTCCATCTATGATATTCTTTGGCTTTAGTATATCTTAGGACAAAGTTGTCAGAAGTTCTATGCTTCATAACCAAAACATAATCTCCTTTTTGTTATTTATTTGCATCATGATGTGTGCCCATATGTTCCCCTGTCGCTTAAAAAAAATTAATGCCCGATGCAACGCACGTGCATATACCTATCATGACAAATAAACCTCATCATGAAAGCATTTATGTACCTATTTAATTTGCGATGGCAGGGTGGCGCCGGGAACGGGGATCGGTGGTGCTGGTGTCAGTGTTGCGGTACAAGGTAGGATGCGGGACAGGACGACCATCCGTGTGAGGCAGTCGGCGGCGAGGGTTTGTGGCATCAGGAGGAGCGCCCGCGACACCTCCAGATTCAAGGTGTTGGCCCGAGACCACCAAAGAGGGAGATGTGGTTAGTATTTCCAGGGGAAAAAAGAGAAGAAGAACAAGAACGACGACCATCTCGGGTAACAGGTACGATGGAGCCGGCAGCGAAGCGCATGGCACTTGCAAACATGATACTTTCTTTCTTTTTCATATTGTGCAGGATTCAGATTTATGACGAGGACACAAGCAAATTTATAGCATCCGTTGTGATGATACAAGAGAAGTAAGCATAGATGCGTATTTTGTTCAATGTGATGATACATGGAAGAGCTCGGCCTATGCTGCCAACTGATCTGCGGCGGCGCAGAAGGAGATTTCAAAAGCAGGGCAAGCGAGAGTGACTGTTCTATTGATGGTCAGAGGGAGGGCTTGGCAAGAGAGATTGAGGGAGCTCTACTACCTCGATCTTAGCATAGAACCTGATGGCATCATGCCCAGGTAAGATTCTTCTATGTTCCAACTCTGGCACTCGTTGGTCTTTTACTATCAGAGCTTACAAAATCTTAGATGCTGCCTACAAAAGGCTGAGACACAATATTTTGATTGCAGATTGTATATTCTTCAGTAATATGCAAAGACTAAGTGAGAAATACAATGTTCTGATTGTAGTCTTGCAGACAACATCTTGTTCAGCAAGTAGATGCCTTCCTATGCATGTATATCCTGACTGGATTGTAAGCCATTATCGAAAAGAAGCAGGAGTCCGACTTCTCCTTTTGGTATTGAACATAATCACATGCGTTTTGATTGGACTCTTCCTTAGGGTCTTCTTTTTTTATTTGGATTCTTTTTTTAGTCTACTATAAGATGGTTACCGAAAACCTTGTGGTTGTCGTATTACGCAGCTAAGTTTTTTAATAGAAAGGCATTGATCTATCTGTAATTTTTTCAGAATGATATGTGACATGTTAAACTATTTATACATGGTAATATTTATAAGTAACGCTACATTTTTAAATCTCATTTGTTAATATGTGAATTTTATGGTTCAGATATTTTAATCTATGTGGTCAAACGTGATGGCTTGTTTGCCTTTTGTTTGAAGTATTTAACACTCCAAATATATGACATGTTAAACTATTTGCTCCGTATGTAGTCCGCGTTAGAATCTCGAAAAAGACTTTTATTTAGGAATGGAGGGAGTAGATAGCACATGTATAAAAACGCTTTCAGGTGTTATCTATTGTTTATGATGCAGTACAAAACTGTTGTACATTCTTAAACCACCTTCTTTTATTTTGTGCATCAGATGAGTCAGTATAGGTCATTGGATTACATTTTTTTTATCTAAATACATTGCAATTAAAGTGGAATTCAATTTTTCTACACATCTGAAATTTGACATGCATTATGTTTACATACGCAATAAGTAAGTTTTTTAAAAAGCCCGTGCCAATTGAGTAAGTCTTATTGGCGGAGAAAATAGGCTATGTGTGTGTGTGTTAGAGAGAGAGGGAGAGAGAGTGAAAAAGAGAGAGGAAGGAGAGTGTGTGTGTGAGAATTTGATGGTAAAAAGAATCGCCAATGTCGCAATATTGAACTCTTAAAGTTAATGTGACACTGTTGCAACGCACGGGCGTTCTTCTAGTTTTATTACTGTATTTCCGTCGATGAAATGGAAAGGCGGTGAGCTCGGTTCCAAAAGCCGCTGAAGACAAATTGGCAATCAGCCAGCGATCACCACAGTATAATGTTGGGCCATGGTGGCCCTTTTCCAGGCCGAATAGTCCTGACTCCTGAGTCCTGACAAGTGACAAGCTCTCTAGCCAGCGTTGACGACTTGGACGTGCCACAGAACGCTCACATACTACAACTTGGTCGCCAAGGTATCCGCGGTCGGCGGAGAGAATCACACAATCTGGATTCGATTGGAACAAGGCAGTGTGGTGGATAGATGGACATGGCAGATTAACAGTAGCAGGCGCACTGCATGCTGACGAACCTCATCCGCCAACGATTGATTAACGGGACCGTGACTTCACTTGGGAAAAGCTATAGTTGGCAGCATGTACGCTCGTTTCCCTCCGCTGCTTCCTCGAACGAACGTCTCTAGCTAGCTCGGTGCTCCGGTGACTCGACGGGATGACCGTGGTTAGCTTTGGTCGACAGCGACGGCGCCGGAGGAGGAGCGGGCGTGTAAAGCTCGGCGTCGCATCCATGAGTCGTCACGTTCGCGTGTCCGTCTCCGGAGAGAAGCTGGTGTCCAAACGGAAGGGGACACGGGGTGGAACGTTCGCCGGGGAGGGGAGGGACCAACGCAACCGCCCCACCATCGCCATGCATCGCAACGAAAATAAAGTGGGTGCCCCTTGTTATTAGTTGCACAAACGACGGTAGCTGTCGGGCCGGAACTCGCCGTGCCGGCTGGGTCACTCGCATGTGATGTGTGGGGCTCCGTTCTTTTTTTGATATCTCCTCTGCTGCGATGGGAGACGAGGAATTCTCGTCCGGGGGAGAGCAGGCCGCCGGTGCGGGTTTGAATGAAGAGGTTTTGCACCCAAATCCCTTTTTGAGAAACGGGATTGCTAAATCTCAGTCAGTCAGCTGTGACTTAATTAAGTCTCCGTTGATACTATATTCGTGGATCTCACGTGAAGATTAATGCAATTTTTTTTAAAAAAAATTATGTGTTATATCACTTGATCAACATTTGGTTAAATCTCAGACGACTGTGATCTTGCCGCACCCTTTGAGGAAGACTATATATCATAGCTAGCTTTATATGAAGAAAAAAACAATTACATCATCTACGAGCTTACCGACGATACAATTAGATGGCCCATCCATCCAACTAAAGGACGACTTATTACAATAATTGTAATTAGCTAGCACACGAGCTGCTTGATTACAAGAATAAAAACAATGCTTACTTTTTTCTAGAAGAAAATCAATGCTTAAATGTGACTTTCCAATCGCAATATCTATATCCACACACTGCACCGTTTAGCTCGATTCTGTTAGACAACGCACAAAAGTTCTTTCAACGGGCCGGTCCATATAGCAGGGGCTTTTTTGGTTTTGGGGAACATTCCTTTGTGTGTGTTTTTCATGTTTATTTTTCCTGTTAAACCTGCTTTATTTGGGATGGGTTTCTCTTGCATTTGTTTTCACATTCCTATCTTTTTTTAATTCACAAACTTTTCCAAAATCCATGATAATTTTTTCAAATTTATGGAAAAATAATAATTCATGAACTTGTTTCAAATTCATGATTTTTCTATGAAATGTACAAACTTTTTCACACTCTTGCCAAGTCAAAAGACAACATGTCAAGTCAATGGTTAATCAAGTCTCCATTAATGCTATATTAATTCATGGATCTTACCATGTATGCGGGAATATGGTTTACTGGCCAAGTCAACGGATCAAACCATATTCTAGGAATGTGAACAGATCAAGGAGGAGGGATGACGGCGGTGCGTCTTCGACTTGCTTCAGTGCTTGTAGTCATCGCTAGACGGTCTACGCATCTGGATGTAATATTATTTCTGATGTTCATTAGTACTGCCATGATTGAATATGAATAGATCGATAATTTTCCCAAAAAATGAGGGGGCGACCCGGGTGAGCAACTTGCATTCATGGGCCGGCCGCCTAACGCAGCTTGTGAGCGCCTGGTGTGGAATAGGAGGAGCACTCTATTTTGTGGGTCGGGGGATCGGAGGACCGTGAGCACAACTGCAGCACATTCGAGAGTAAGGCCAGCAAATCAGTTGTATTTGTTTTACTAAACATGGGCTAGGCCTCCGTCCTCGGCCCACCACAGACCAACTGTATTTGTTTTTCTCAGCAACAAAAAAAGTAGGACGTGTCTATGTCTCGCCTCACGCCTATTGCGAGCTAGGGTTGCATCGAGATCACTAATTAAAGGGTACCTCTTGTAAAGATTACTCTCATCTTCTCTTGTACTGATAAGTGGTTGATACGTCTTCAACGTAATTATAATTTTTTATTCTTTCATGCTATTATATTATCAATCTTGAATGCTTTAGATGCAATTTTTATATTATTTTACATTATTTTTTGAGAAACCTATTAACCTAGTGCCCTGTGTTAGTTCTTTTTTTTCTTGTTTTTTACTTTTAAAAAAATTAATACAAAACTATGTCCAAACACGATGAAACTTTACGGTGATTTTTTCTAGACCAGAAGAGACCCTAGAAGGTTGGGGAGAAGGCCAGAAGAGCTACGAGAGATCCACGAGCTCATAAGGTGCGCCTTGGGGGCAGGGCGCGCCCCCTGAGCTCGTGGGCCTCAGGCAACTCCGTTTGACCTAATTCAACCTCTATAAATTCACATATATTCCCAAACCAACAGAGAGCCACTAAAACACTTTTTCCATCGCCACAAGCTTATGTTATTCAGCGATCCATCTGGAGGCATTTTCCGATACTCTGTCAGAGGGGGAGTCGATCCCGAAGGGCTTCTACATCATCTTTACTGCCTTGCGATGATGCGTGCGTTGTTTACCACAGACCTACGGGTCCATAGCAAGTAGCTAGTTGGCTTCTTCTCTCTCTTTGATCTTCAATACAATGTTCTCTTCGATCTTTCTGGAATTCTATCCGATGTAATCTTCTTTTGCGCTGTGTTTTTTGGGGATCCAATGAATTGTGGGTTTATGATAATATTGTTCATTGAAAGTAATTGAGGTTTTTCTGAACTTTATTATGAATGATTGTTATAACTTTGTATTCTCTTCGATTTATCTGTTTGGTTTGGCCAACTAGATGGATTTATTTTTAGTGGGAGAGGTCCATTGTGATGGGTTCAATCTCGCGGTGTCCTCATCCAGTAACAGAAGGGGTAGCGAGACACGTTTTCTTGTGATGGGTTCAACTAGGTCCAACCAGATTGTATTGTTGCTATTAAAGATAAAACAATGGGGTTTAATCATATTGCTTGAGTTTACTTTGTCTACATTATGTCATTGCTTAAGGCGTTACTCTGTTTGTCATGTATTTAGTATCATAGATGCATGTTGGATAGCAGTCGATTTGTGGAGTAATAGTAATATCTCGCCTATTGCAAGACAAACCAATGCCTCGCCTAAATGAGAGCAGGTAGTCGGCCGGTTTAGTAGTATTAGATATGTTAGTTTCGTTCAAAAATTTCTTATTATTTTTCACTTTTCTTTACTTTTATTTGTAATTTGGAATATAACACACACACACACACACACACACACACACACACACACACACACACACACACACACATATATATATATATATATATACCACTATATAGTGTACGAGTTTTGAATGGATCTAGAATATCAATCCTGATTGGTGCTCTCAATCTAACAGTTGGGAGCAGCGGGATTCGCATGAACAGTGGCTGCTCCAAACTTATGTCTCCTATTTCTAGAATTCGCTGTGTGACCCATCATCTGACTATGTTTTGGATCTTTCCACTATGGGCTGGACTACACACTTGCTCCTCTAAATTATTTAATTCGTACTACCTGCCTACATGCATGCATCGACCGCTTCACGAGAGACTAGCATGCGAGTCTAGCATTGCAATGTTGTATGCATGGTGAACTTTTCCATTTTCTTATCATTTGAAACAAGTAGTAAGGTACCTAGGATAATTAGAATGAGAATGTGCAAATAACCTATGAGGAAAGAGTACGTTTTGACTCCTTTTATTTTCTTAGCTGACATGAGCTTGAGAAGGTGAAAATTTATTACTAATTGTACTTTTTCTTTCACATCATTTTTCTAAAAAAAAGTTTTTAGTATGAGTCCAATAAATTGAAGGACTTCCTAAACAATTTTTATATATATAAAAGGGCAAAGATTATATCTAATGTTTCATATTAAGAAAATCATTGTACTATGTTTTTTGGGCAATAGTTGTTATCTGGCCTTGCGAAGCCCAAAAATGATTCCACAAATGCCTATCGGATATCTCCATTTGAAGCTTCTATAAAAAAAAATTATTCATAATATATGTGTGCTTTAGTTTTTTACACTAATTTAGTACCATGCTTATACGTAATCAGCTACGTGCAAAGCACGTACAAATTACTAGTGTGTGTGTCTATATATATATATATATATATATATATACATATATATATATATATATATATATATATATATATATATAAACAATGTTCATGAAATGTACATTTATGGGGTATTATTTTGTATAAATTTTTCAAGGTTCAACGCACACTGAAAAACGTTAATGAAATGTAAAAATTTGTGGTGCAATTTTTAAAATTGTTCGTACCACTCAATTTTTTTGTGTAACTAAAGAAAATGTCACCTATTTAAAAATATATTCAGGACCTATTCAAAAATAATTTCCACGAAAATATATATTTCTTTGCGTAAGTTTCAAAAATATAAGTACAATTGAAAATGTTGTTTATGACATGCAAAGTATTCCTGTATTTAAAAATATGTTCCAGCATATCTATAAAAATAGTTAACGAAATATAAAAAATTGTTCGTGCAGTTTTTGAAACAATTCAAATATATACAATTTTTTTTGACATTTAGAAAAAATGGTGTACACTTAGCAACTGTTTTCATGTTTCTAAAAAATGTTCATGAAATTATGAAAAGTATTAAACATGTGTTTAAAATGTTCACTATGTATTTGAAACATGTTCAACGTGTATTCAGATAAAAAATCAATGTTTATTTGAAAAGTATTTAATATGTATGTGAAAAATGTTCAACCTGTGTATGATTTTTTTGAAGTATATTTCAAAAACTAGACATGTATTTGAAAATAAGAAACAGATAGAAAAGGAAAATAAAAATAAAAAGGGGAAATCACATCAATGGTTCTGCATCCGTTGTGTACCTGTCGATAGAACATTCCAAAACCTCTCCTAGAAAGCTTTCGAACACTGAATTTTATTTGGGAAACATTTAGTGTCAGCCGACTGATTTTTTGCTCCATCCGCCCCCTCTTCTTCATGACGCGTGTCCCAGTGGGAGCACCGACTGTTTTTCTTCTCGTAACCTTATCTTGAGTTCTCCACGGGTCCTCACCCGCATGTTCTCCCTTGACCTTCTTCCCCGTGCAAACTCCATTCATTTTTTTCCAACACTACATCGCAGCATTGTGTTGCCGCCCACCACCATTGCTCCGACTCTCTCCGACCACCACAATACACCATCGTCGTTGATGCTACAAAACACCAGTGGCAGCAGCCATGGCGGAGGTCGATGCGCGCACATCACCTTTGGAACAAGTGTCTGCAACAACAGTGTTGTTGCGGAATGCCAACAACGAATGATGACTATGCCAGACGCAGCGGGAGATGTTACAATTTTCGCAACAAGGATAGTGTTACGGAAAATTAGACGCGGAGATGTGTTTGCAATTTTTGCAACAAGGTTCTTGTTGCAGAAAATTAAAGAAGAGGAGATTTTTGCAACAGAGGAGTTGTTGCAGGAAATTAGAGAAGAGAAGATTTCACAACAAAGCTCTTGTTGCAGGAAATTAGAGATGATGAGGTTTCGCAACAAGAGCAATGTTGCAAGAAATTAAAAAGAAAAAAGAAACTGACGGGCTCGCCATACACGATCAGACTGCTCGCGAGGCGGTGGATCTTTTTCCATTTTATTTGGCCGGCCAACTACTGGTGGCGCCAGAGCCGAGAGAAGCGTACGTCTACAATAAGCAAGACATAGCTATCGTGGCAAGCCAGATACTCGTCTCGCGTCAAGCGCCCCTGTGTTGATCCCGACCCAGGTAGCACGTCCTAACACATATTGTTTTCCATGCGTTGTTTACAAGCTAGCTAGCACAAACCGTACTATAGGTTTCCTTTTTTCTTTTTATTTATTTACTTTTAATTATATTTTCTGAATATATATGAAAGAAATTACATACATTTTCGAAGTTTTCATTGATATCCATGCATTAAATAAATGTTCAGGAAATATAGAATAATTGTTCACAACAGTTATAAAAATGTTTATACCATCAATTGTTTCAAAATTTAATAATTTTGACTCGTTTTAAAATATTTTCGTGACATTATAAAAAAATGATGAGATGCAAAAATTTATTTGCACAATTTATAAAAAGTTGAACCATTAAATAAAGTTTTCATGACATTTAAAACAGTTCACACATTTAAAAAATATACTTTATATTTCAGGAAAAAAGGTTCTAAATTGTGTTCTCCCAATTTTTAGAAATATTTACGCCCTTAAAATAGGTTCATTAGCACGAAAGAAATATTTGCATGTTTTAGTAGAAATGAGCATCTTATTTTCTAAAAATGTTAAATATTTGCTTTAAAATATTCGTTGTGTAATAAAAATGTTCATAGTGTATTTACAATCATTCAACATGTATTTGGATGAATGATAATCGTGTATTGAAAAATGTTCAACCTGTATCTAATTTGTTCCGTCCTGCATATGGAAAATATACATTGTGTATTAAAAATAGTTACATGTATTCGAGAAATGTAAATGAAAAGAAAAAGAAAGGAAAAATGACAATGAAAGACAAAAAATTAGAATGAAACTGATAAGAAAGTAAATAAAAATATGGGAAAAAATAGAGAAATCACCGATCAAAAACCTTCTAAAAACCAAGTGAAAGGTTCCAAAACCGTAAAGCCAGTGCAGTCATATGCTTGTTGGGCCACGGCCCACTAAGTAATCACCAAAGGCGGGCACTCGCTCGAGCTTGTTTTAAGCGAGGCATAGTCTTTGCATGTACTTGGGGCATTTCTTTTGCCTCAAAATAAATAACTAAGCATATTTCTTGTTTGAGCTGTGGTGGTCCTATTCGGCATTTTAAGCGCTGACTAGCACTATCACACTCACACGCATGCACTGGGCCATATCCCAATAACGATCCAGTTCACTCGCTTGCTTACACGCCAGCTAAAAACCAACACGTAGTGGTTTAATAAAAAACAAATTTTGGTTTTTCAAAATATTAGAAACATACATTTGACAAATTCTCACGGACTAAAAATTTCATCAATTCTAAAAAATGTTTGCGGATATAAAAAGTTCAAGAATATAATGAAATGTTGGCCTCTTTTGCAAATTTTATGAACTTTCAAAAAAAAAGATCCCGAATTTTAGAAATAATCTAGTTTTTTTTAAAATCAAGAATTATGAAAATGCTCAATTTTTTTAAAAGTAAACCAAAAGAAGGACAGTTAAAAAAACCCAGGAAATGCACCCCCAAGATGGGTCGGCCAATTAGGAACGAACGCCCAGAGCGGGACTATTTAGTGCAAATGCTATATCTCACTTATCTCTACTTCTAATGGAGCAGTTGGTGAATAGTCTGCGCGGTTTATTTTCGCTGGTTTATTTTCATTGCTGGTTTATTTTCGTCATCCTCCCACCTCCCCTCCCCACCCGACACAAGCACTGCAGAAGAAAAAACTAGCCCTGAGAAACACCGCTCCTCCCGATCTCCCGTCGAAAAGAAAAACGCAGGGACGAGTCGCTCCTGTCCCCTAGCCCCTCGCGCGCTAGGGTTCCTCACGGCGCCGTCGCTGTCGCCGCATGGGTGTTCATCCACTGGCCCTGCCTCCGGCGGCCGCCGCCGTAGCCGCCCACCTCCATCCTCTCCCCAGCCCCGTCGGCCTCCACTTCACTCCCCTCCTCCGCGGGCGCCACCAAACCGCCGCCGCCCTCCCCCCGCACCCGCACCCAAGGACTCAGCCGGTGGCCAGATCCGCCCCTCCCACTCACCCAACTCTCTCTTCGTCGCCGCCATCTAGGCCGGCCGATTCCGTAATGATCCGGCGCCGATCCGTTCCTGTAGCCGCCGTCGTTCGCGTACAGATCAGGCGCCGGTCCGCGGCCTGGAGTCTAGGATGTCAGCGCCACCAGGTACGTACATATGGATGTTCATCTTTCTTCCTCCGAACGAGCAGCGACCTATGCGTTTCTGATTCTAGATTTGTCCAATGATTTGCCTGATTGTTTCTTCTCTCTGATCTCTATAGTTTACCGATCAGGTCGTTAGCACTGCCGTCCAGGTGATAATAAACGCCGTTCACCACAACAAGAGGTGAACAACAAGAGGCGAGAGGCAGATTCTAGATAAGGTATGCCCTAGCAGGTTTTATGAATCAGAGGCGAGAGGCAGATTCTTGATGATGATTTTTAACTGGATCTTATATTATCATAGCTTTGTGCTAATTTCCAAAAATAATTGTCCTTTTTAATTTTAGTACTGTCATGCCATCTCGAAAGTATGCATTGAGAAGAAATTGTTGGATCAGATAGATAGTTACTATCATTACTAATTTGCATCGCGGAACGTTAGTAGAAATTTTTGAGGTAATATATGTATATATTATTTGATATGCTTAATGATTTTGGATGCCCTTATTTTTTGGCCTCAAATTTTATGTCTGCATAGATTGATTATTATTTAGACCTTTATACTAAAGGCCCTGGATTTTGTTTCGCCCTGGGCCCCTAAAATCCGAGGACCGGACCTGCCGGCGGCACTTGATTCTATTTTAGCTACAACCAAGTATCTACTTTAAAGTTATATAGATCAGATTTTGTCGATGAAGCTGATTTTCCTGATCCTATAATCCGTGTTCTGTCAAGCCAAACATGTTATTTTATTTAAGTTTGCATGACTGTATTTTTTATTTGTCATTTTCTAAAGTTTTCTGAACACTTCTGTTTTTCTGTCGAGCGCTAATAGAGAGAAAGCTGATTTCTTATTTTAACAGGGAGCAAACTGCGTAGCAAGATCAATAATGAATGGTTCAAGTCATGTGTTACAAGTTACAATGAGCAGGTGGTACTCAAGTCCGTTGATGATAAGGATATTATTCGAACATTTACTGCAATGAGGTCTCGGAAAGGGCATTTGCCTCGTGATTGTCTTTAGTGCGCTGCCGGTATTCGGTATGTTCCATCTGACCATCTCTATTCTTGCAAGCTTTCGATTTTTAATATATTCAAATAATTTGTATTTAAAAATTATGGGTTACTAGATCCGTTTTAATTTGCATTTCTATTCTTGCAAGTATTCGGTATTTGCATTCTTTTGTCCACGCTTTAATTCCTAGATCCGTTTGTTTCGGCGGCATTGTTACTTTGTTGTTTCTTCTGCTACAAGGCCCATGGTTATAGTAAACCTTCTTATTTTAAGCATCCTATCAAACCTACTTAAACAAACGTGTGCCCTTTTGCCCACATCTTCATGCTATTCATGTGCATGTTGCCTTAAAATATATTTTTGGTCAAAAAGCATACGGTTTCACCACAACAGGTAACACACAGGCCATATGGGTCCTCTGCTTATGGATCTGTACTTGTGTTTCGTATATGCTAACCATACTTTCTGTTGCTCTCGCCAAACTCTCGTGTTAACTGTTGAGTGATGGGAGCAGTTCATGACCTAACTAAAACCTCTGATCCAACACCTCATCACACTTTTGGTCAAACATGCATATTAGGCCAACGACACATTTTAGTGAATGAAAACTATGAGCTGAGAATAAATAGGAGCTCTGTTTGGTTCAGATATTTTCATACATAATTTGATGTACTTCTCATGGATATCTTCTTACACGTGAGTTTATTTTGAAGATGATAATAAGTTTTTGCCTTAGAGTTAATGCATAGTATATGACCGTCAATCTCCAGTTCGAGGAAGATTTTGGAGCAGCAACATACAAGCAGAGCTAAGATTGGTCCAGCCACTTCATTTATTTTCTGAAAAGGAATTGATGAAATGAGAGTATATTTTGAGAGATCCATCTATATGGTACGTTCAATGCTGATTTGATAATTTTGCGCATGTCTCGTGCAGGCATGCCAGCGCCTTCGTCGACTTCCACTCGCCAATCTGTAACGCCTATGCCCATGGTGGCAGGTCACACTCTGATGCAGCCGTGCACGCCGCCGCTACCAGACGACACCCCCATCGAGTAATACACCCCAGCCGAGATTTTCTATATCATCTCTGCCAAGGCGCAGTCATCGGAAGAGATTCAGGTAAGATTATCCTTGTTTTCTACATCAAATTTCTCATGTTCATCTGTCTAATCTTTGATACTACATTTCTTAGCTAATGTCCTCCTTGCCTGTACCATGTTCATATGATTAACAAAGGCTTGGCCATCTTAATATAGTAGCCCGTGAGGTGGATATATATACTACTCCCTCCATTCCTAAATATAAGTCTTTTTACAGATTCCAATATGGACTACTGAGTGAATCTACACTCTAAAGAATGTCTAAATGCATCCGTATGTAGTACATATTGAAATCTCCAAATGGACTTATATTTAGAAACAGAAGGAGTACTTCAGTTTGCATGAGAGAATAATCACTTATATGTGTGCCTCGATATTATAGTAGGATTGCTTGGATTATTTCTGTAGTACTTTGTCCAAAAATGTTGTTCTAATCCCTAGCTCACTTGAACCTGGGTGAACAGTAAAATAATTAAAGAATCTGATATATTTTTTAGTGTGAAACATTGACAAATGTCTTCATAGCAAATAGAAATTTGTCACCAGATGACATTCGTGGAAAATATGTCCAAAAAATAGTTGCAAATTTATCACCAGATAACATTGTGGAAAATAGTTGCGGCCGTACCGTGTGTTCTTTGTCGAATTTGTGTTTGATTTTTTCATTATATATTACTTCTTGCTTGCGCGAGGGTGGTTGTAGATTTGTTATTTTTTGCCCCGAAAAGAAGGTAACCGGATTAGTAGTCTAATTGAGTAGATGCTGGTGAGGGAGGGTTACTTGATTTTTATTGAGTACATTATGCTCCGCTTTGTGATGAGGTTTGAAATTTGATTGTTCTGATGTGTAATAGAGGGGGCAAAAGTGTTATCCATTTCATTGTTTCTGTGCATGTTTACGTTGACCATCGGTGGCGGGAGGCGGCATTGTTGGCGGCCGAAGGGGTGCTTGTGGAAGCAGGTGGTATAGTCGGCAGCTGTGGGGATTCGTTATTCTCCGAGGTTGGCGGGCTCGACGCCAGGCTCGATGGCGCTGCGGGATTGTCAAGCAGGAAAAGTTCGTCAACTCGTCCAGTTTGATGCTTTTCAACTGCTGGATAATGGTTTCGTGCCATGCGTCGTCTCCATGTATTTACTAAAACATTTACTATGCTCTTCTATTTGGAGAAAGAAGCCTGGTGCAGCCTACCAAGCTGGGGAGAGCCATAGAATGCCCATCTTGGAATTAGCTGTTCGACTGAATGTCCGGGACAAAGATATTGCCACCTCCTTTGAGTATGCTTGACTTGTATAATGCGATTTTCATTTATTTAGAGTGAATTACATAATATATAGATATGCATTATTATGGCTTTAGTAACTAATTTTCTCATGTTTAGAAACATGCGAGGTGGGGGGGTGTCTTTGCTTTACTTTGATTTTATATACCTCAATATTTTTTTTACATATGTTGCAATCGCAAAAATATTATCAACAAAAAATATTAAAAAATTAAAAAATTAAATTACTACTTCCAAATATTTGGCTGATTAGTCACCAAAAAAAGAACATCAAAAGCATATTTCTAATTAATAAGGTTGACAAGATATGCATTGCTACGCAGTTAGGAACTAATATGTGAATGGTAATTGTTCATGCCCAAGCATGGATGCAGGTGGATGTGGGCGCCAGGGCCGCCACCAAGGATGTAGGGGCCGTGCCACAACGGGCGAGGATGCATTAGGCACGCCGAAACTGACGAGGACACGTGAGCCGCACTGCAGCCTTAGTGTTTTTCCTAATTTTTTTAGGTACGCAAGGTTGATTTAATATTCACATGTATGCTGAAATTTTGACACCAAGAACCAGCAGTGGAGTGTTATACGAAATTTCTCCCGAGAGCTGTACTACCATTCTTTTTAGTATTGATTGACTAATTCCCATGAGTTGCCCCAAAATTGTAAATATGAATATGGATGATTAATTATGATTCTAATGAGGTCATTGGTTCTCATTAAAATAGCAGCATGAAATAACCCTGCATATATTTGTTGGATTTTAATTGACCAAATCAACTCAACTGATTTTTTTATTTCTACAGTATTTACTGACTTTTACATCCTGTTTTGCACGCTATGGGAGTGAAAATCTGTGATGCCCGGATAATTAGGCTATAGTAATTCCACACTATTGATGCCACATCACCTCGGTTACTGTTACTAATCTCGCGATGGTTCAAAAACGGTTCGAATTCAAATTTAAAATCAAGTCAAACAATTAAAGTTTTCAAAAGTCAAATCTAAAATGTTCTTAATGTGGCAAATACATCATGGATATTATTGGTGGAGTAACAACATCTTTATAAAATATTTAAATATCCTAAAGTGATTAAAACAACATCAAAACAATTAGTTATACTCCTAATATATTTTACCAAATTCTAAACTATTTTTATTCTGAGGTAAAAACTTCTTAGAACAGTGGATTAATTTGCCACACTATTTTTGGAGCTATTTTCATATTTTACTAAACCAAAAATATAGTGCAACTAAAATAAAACAGAAAGAAAATGAGAAAACAACAACAAAAGAAAAATAAAAGCCCCACCCCTCGCCGGGCCTCGGCCCAGCTGGCCACGGGGCTAGCCAGGCCGCCCAGCCGGCCCACTTGGCCCGCCCCCCCCCCCCCCACACACTCTGTTAACCCCCCACCCGACCGAAACCCTAGCCGTCGCCCCACTTCCCCCCACTCCCCACGACCGTAGCCACTCCCCCCCACACTCTAGATCGGGGAGGGCCCGATCCCGTCGCCCCCGACCCAGCCGCCACGACGCCGCCGGATCGCTTCCTCGGCCTCAACTGCCCCGACCCCATCGTCCCTGGTGCCCGCGCCTCGCCCTGCGCCCCGACGCCGCCCTGGCTTCGCAGGGCGCCGTGCTCGAGCCCCGCACCGCCCGGCGACCCTGTTGCGGTGCACGAGCCGCTCGCCGGTGACGGCCCCCTTCTCACTGGACCTCGCCGTCGCCCTCCACCTCGCTTCCTCGTCTCCCTCCTGCGCCTCCCCATCTTCCCCGATCTGGATGCGCCATCACCCGAGTACCTCGCCGGAGGCCACGACGTCGGGACCACCTCGCCGGACTGCTTCCTCTCCGCCGATCGTCCCCGTCTTCCTCCTCCACGAACGGAGCTGCTCCGCCTCGTCGCGCCGACCCCGACACCTCCCCGAGCACACTGCCTTCCCCCTGCAGCTCCCCTGTGAGGAACCCCCCTCATCTCCTCCTTTCCCTCCTCCCGTGCGGCCACCGTTCGCTACTCCCTCGCGCGCACGTGCACACCGCCGTACCCGTTCCCCGCGCTCGCCGTCACGCCTCCGGCCGGCCCAGTGCTTGCGCTCACCGTGCCTGGACCGGCGCCCTGCTCGCCCCTACCGTCCCGACCAACCACCGCGCTCACCGCGGTCCCCGCGCAGGCCACGCCCACCTCTTGCAGCCATCGCCGCCGACTGCAATCGCCGGCGCCTCCATTTGCCTGGGCGGGCGCCCAAACGGGCTGGCGCCCACACGCCCGTAACCCGTTCGCCCGTGGCTGTTTGGCCCCCGGGCCACAGACAAGTGGGGCCCAGACCCTAGAACATTTTAAAAAATAATAATAATATAAAAATATAAAAATATATTAAATAAATAAATGAATAATAACTAAAATAATTAAAATATTAATTAATTAAGTTAATTAATCCTGATTAGATTAACCTAATCACAAATTAAACTAAAACAGTTAATTAAGCTAACTAATTAACCTAAACCCTAATTAACCTAAGTAGAGAATGACAGGTGGGTCCCACTGGACCCACACGTCAGATTGACCTAGTCAACCCTGTTGACTGCTGATGTCAGCATGACGTCATGCTGACGTCATAAATCCATTTTCCGAATTAATTAAATAATTAAATAAATTCTAGAAATTAATAAAATCTTTAGAAAATCATATCTTTTAATCCGTAACTTGGATTAAAATATTTTCAACATGAAAGTTGCTCAGAACGACGAGACGATTCCGGATACGCAACCCGTTCGTCCGCCACACCCCCCTAACCTATCGAACTTGCAACTTTCCCCCCCTCCGGCTCCTCTGCCCGAAAACACGGAACCCCGGGAATACTTCCCGGATGCTTTCCCCCTTCAACGGTATCACCTCCTACCGCGTAGAACACGTCTAGCTCTGCCTGTTATCCTGTTATGCACTTGCTTACTATGTATTTACTGTTTCTCCCCCCTCTTCTCTTCGGTAGACCCTGTGACGAGGCTGACGCCCCAGTTCGACTACGGAGTTGACGACCCCTCTCTCTTGCCAGAGCAACCAGGCAAGCCCCCCCCCTTTGATCACCAGATATCGCCTACTCTTCTCTATACTGCTTGCATTAGAGTAGTGTAGCATGTTACTGCTTTCCGTTGGTCCTATTCTGATGCATAGCCTGACATTGTTGCTACATCTGTTGATACCTTACCTGCAATCCTAAATGCTTAGTATAGGATGCTAGTTTATCATCATTGGCCCTACATTCTTGTCAGTCTGCCTTGCTATACTATTGGGCCGTGATCACTCGGGAGGTGATCACGGGTATATACTATACATACATACATACTATACAGATGGTGACTAAAGTCGGGTCAGCTCGAAGAGTACCCGCGAGTGATTCACGGATTGGGGGCTGAAAGGACCTTTGTCCCGACGGCCCTCTATGTGGATCTTTATGGCGGAGCGACAGGGCAGGTTGAGACCACCTAGGAGACAGGTGGGCCTGGCCCTGTTCGGCGTTCGCGGATATTTAACACGCTTAACGAGATCTTGGTATTTGATCTGAGTTGGCTACGAGCCTATACGCACTAACCATCTACGCGGGAGTAGTTATGGGTATCCCGACGTCGTGGTATCAGTCGAAGCCCTTCAGACGTCAGCGACGGAGCGGCGCGCGCCGGATTGGAACGTAAGCCTGCTCTTGTATTAAGGGGGCTAGTTCTGCTTTCGGCCGCGTACGCAACGTGCAGGTGTGCTATGGGCGATGGGCCCAGACCCCTGTGCGCTTAGGTTTAGACCGGCGTGCTGGCCTCTCTATTTTGCCTAGGTGGGGCTGCGACGTGTTGATCTTCCGCGGCCGGGCATGACCCAGGAAAGTGTGTCCGGCCAAATGGGATCGAGCGTGTTGGGGAATGTGGTGCACCCCTGCAGGGAAGTTAATCTATTCGAATAGCCGTGATCTTCGGTAACAGGACGACTTGGAGTTGTACCTTGACCTTATGACAACTAGAACCGGATACTTAATAAAACACACCCTTCCAAGTGCCAGATACAACCGGTGGTCGCTCTACCTCAGGGATATGAGGAGGGGATTGCCGGGTAGGATTATGCTATGAGATGCTATTTGGAGATGCTACTTGGAGGACTTCAATCTACTCTCTTCTACTTGATGCAAGACGGTGGCTGCGAGAAGCGTAGTCTTCGACAGGATTAGTTATCCCCCTCTTATTCTGGCATTCTGCAGTTCAGTCCACTGATATGGCCTCCCTACACATATACCCATGCATATGTAGTGTAGTTCCTTGCTTGCGAGTACTTTGGATGAGTACTCACGGTTGCTTTCTCCCCCTTTTTTTCCCCTTTCCTTCTTTCTGGTTGTCGCAACCAGATGCTGGAGTCCAGGAGCCAGACGCCACCGTCGACGACGACCCCTACTACACCGGAGGTGCCTACTACTACGTGCTGTCCGCTGACGACGACCTGGAGTAGTTAGGAGGATCCCAGGCAGGAGGCCTGCGCCTCTTTCGATCTGTATCCCAGTTTGTGCTGGCCTTCTTAAGGCAACTTGTTTAACTTATGTCTGTACTCAGATATTGTTGCTTCCGCTGACTCGTCTATGATCGAGCACTTGTATTCGAGCCCTCGAGGCCCCTGGCTTGTATTATGATGCTTGTATGACTTATTTATGTTTTAGAGTTGTGTTGTGATATCCTCCCGTGAATCCCTGATCTTGATCGTACACATTTGCGTGCATGATTAGTGTACGATTGAATCGGGGGCGTCACAAGTTGGTATCAGAGCCGACTGCCTGTAGGAATCCCCCTTCCACACTCCTTGGCCGAAGTCGAGTCTAGACATTGCAAAACTTTTACTAACTTGACTGTGTGCCTTACGGGCCCACGTCGCCATCGGGTGGTACTAGGATCTTTTACTCCTCGACCTTTACTCTGGGACTCTGATCTCTCTTCTATTCGGGTTAAAGGAATTTTGCTAAATCTAACATTAGGATCTCGTTATCACTTTCACCCGGAGAGCCCCTTATTACTGATGATCGTCTGCTGCACGTGAAGACCCTGAAGATACTTTCCGCTGTTAAGCAGAGAACTTGTGTTCATCGCGTTTGCAATTCCCCTTCCACCGTCAACCCTTATGGGTAACTACTTACAGTTGTTATTCTTATATCATCCCCAGTTGGTCTTGTTATTACAAGATACCCTGAAAAACTCGTCGTGGTTTCGATAATCCCTTGAGCTTACTGCCTTGCTGTTCTTGTCACTTGAATACCCCTACGGTTAATTCTCGCATTTATAGAATATCCGCTCATCCCCCAGTTGTTTATGTGTTACACAAAAGTCTTCGAAATACCACCCGATATTCCAAAAATCCTCAGCAACCTATTGCTCTGGAATTTCTTGTTTACTTTCATTATGATTAATCCCATAAGTATAGAAATCTTATTGACATTCCTTGTCATTATCATTTTGAGTCTGTTGACTCAATATGTTGCGAATGCACGTAATCATCAGTTGATCCTTTTAAATTATCTCTCCGGCTCAGACGTCTTTCAAACGTGAGCTGGTTCTCGACCAAACTATCTGTCGTCGATTGTGCCTCTGGTATATTCAATTGATCCATCCTTGATCAGAACGTCTGCTTCTGATCCTTTGTTTTGGAAATCATAATTCCTTTTTATTTAAGCTTTGAATTATTCAGATGATTCCATAACCTGTTGCATTTGCATTCCTTCCTCTTCTGGTTGAGTACCGATACTCATATCAGATCCTTTGTGGACTATCAAGTCCTTTGTTGGATTGTTATCCGGCAGTGTCCTTCACATTTGAACACCTTGTGAGTTCTTCCCCTTATACATGATGCCCTTGTTAAGTTGTATCCTCTGCTTGGCCAACCATGCTCTGCTTTCGGGCTTGTGTTATTTACTTCTGAACTTTGTAGTGTATGTTCCTAAGATAACCGATGGGTTGGACCAAGGCCTTCCCTAGACTGTGCAAACCCGAGAGTTTTCACGAGTTATATTCTTCGGGTGATTACCAGATAAAATTTCAACACTACGACTTCGTCGAAAATGAGAAGTGAATGAAAAGGTATGCATTGGAGAAGTGGGAGTCGACCTTGAACCTTGCGTTCATGCCCATGGACTCGGTGTAGATCTTATCATTAAAGCTTCTCTTAAATTAATTATTCCTTTGGTACAAGTTCATCTTATATCTGGGATCTGGCCTTTTGCAATCGTGGTTCCGACCATGTTCTCCTTTAAATTACGTTTCTCGTGCAGGTTTAAGCACTTGTCTTCTGTAGAGCAATACCCCAGTCCAACCTTTACTTTGATCTTGTGTTGAGTATTACCCCCCTGGTATCTCGAGATTATCATGGTACTGCTTAACTTCTTATGAGTTCTTCATCAAGTGCTACCTTACCACTGATTCCAATTTTTCACGGGCTCTGAGTTATTAAACACTCGAAGACACCGATAACTGAACCGAGTCCGCTCTACGGTTCAACAACTCTTCAGTAAGCTTCTATTAGTACGAGTTTGTACCCGATCACGCCATTCCTAGCCTGTTTGGCTACATCATTGTCGTGATGATTCTAACTGTGCTACCTGGTCCTTATTCTCGGAGCACCAATTTGCGACGATAGCTAAGCTTACGTCGATCCTCATCGTCATATCATTTCGCCTTGAACAACAAGCTTGGTTTCGAGTTTGTGTCGTAACCGTGGTTCCAATAACCTCTTGCTCATCATTCCTTTGACTTGATGTCGTCGCTGATTGACTACATCTGCATGAAATCTCTCGACAATTGTGTCGTGATCATCATCAACCTTATGAGCTCTTCCAGGAATTCAATTGAATTCATGATGGGTAATACCATCCTTGCCCCTCGATGATTCCTGTTCTCATCGACCACTTTATTGCCTTTCGTTCAACACAACTTGTTCGAGTTTTGTGTAAACCTTGAGATCACTGCTACCCAGCAGTTGATCTTCCTTACCTCGGAAGTATTACCATCTCTTTTTGTCAAGAATGTGGTGAGAATTTCACCACCTCTTAATAATTCTTGATATCATAATACTACTTGCCATCTTCGTTCATTCCTTGGTCCCCGTATTGTTTTCAACCGGAATACCGACAATGGAGCTATGACGTGTGAATTCAAAACTTCTAGCAGCCCTATTGCTTTGAAGTGAATGGGCAATAGTTCATTCTAAGTCCTTCGCTAATTGAATCACCATTCTGACATTGGTCGTGCAACCCAACCCATATTTCGGGCGCACCTTTCAACCAATGTTTAATTGTGTATGTTTTCCTCGAGCATACTTCCCTATATCATTTGATCTGACAAATGTTATCTCCTTGTTCACTTAATGGTGGAAATACATCTTTTGGGAATCTCGGTGAATTGCCGTTGAGTTCACCAGACACCTCCTTGTCCTCTTCTTGGGTTAATGATGAACTCTTGTTAACGGAAGTCACTTCATAGTTCATTTCCCGAGAATCTTTCAGTGTCATCCCGTCAATTGGTGTTGCACCTTTCTTCTCGGGCATCCTGAGCCTGAGGTACCCTGACACCAATCATACCTGAATCTCCGTCAGATATGATGGTTAGGACAACTTTCCAAGAGTTATGATATTGATCCTTTGATGACCCAGTAACATGATGTCATGCCTAGCACCCCCCCGGCTGGAGGACCTATCATTATAGATTCCTTTTCAGCAAGGTTATCCATTCACCCATGAGGAAATTGTAAGACTTATTCTACAAGTTGTTCCTGATGGATCCTTCGTGTTTCCAGAGTCTGATCTTCACATGAAGACCATGTCAATGCTATCTCGAAGCATGTCAATGGTACTCCGATTTGCAATAGGAACATTTGAAGCACGATGCTAGATTTTATTTATCATTTATCCTAACACCGTTGTATGAGTAATATCATGAGATTCCTCCCCCCTTACCTAAATGGTTTTCTACTTTATATCCTGTCATGGATATCTTGCTCTGCTTGTCCTTGGGAAGGATATACCCTCGAAATATGTGTTTAAACATATTTTCCTTTCCATTGTTCTGTTTAATCTGATGATCATATTTTCCTTCCATTGGTTTGTTTAAACCTTTTCTATGATCTATATGATATAAGCAGTAATAATCCACTGCTTGTGCAAACACCTCGATGTACAACTCTGTCAGTAAGACCTTGTTACTATTGTTGATGACATTCCGGTAACCACCGATGGACGGGAACCTTGCCTATTGGTCCGCCTCGTTTCAACGAGCAGGAAAATGGTTCTCTTCGTCCCTCGCCCTTGGTACCAACGTTGTTGCCGACATAGCTGACATGGTACTCCCTGACATGCCTTGCTATCATGACCGTGCAAGATGTCACTGCTCCTATTATTAAAAAAAAAGAACCACATGGTGGGCCCATAACCCACAGTTTCACAGGATCGAAACCTGACTCTCCTGTACACCCCCTGTTCCCAAAGTTATTCCTCCTGCGTGGACTCGTACATAATTCATGAGCCACCTTTCGATGAGATCATCAATTCTGGCAATGAAAACAATAATTATTCCGTTGCTTGAAACCCCTTTCACCTTTTGACTAGGCATTGAACGATTGCCTGGCTGCCTGAAACCTCTTGTTGGACCTTCCAACTTTACTCTCGATGTGTTCTAATTGTTCAACTCGAGAGGTACTCATATGCTCATTCATGGGTTAATCCCGGGTTATTACCCTTATAGCATTCTGTCGTTTTCGATCTACCCCGTTACCTATTCGTAAATACGATGAAGATCCCGAAGAAAAGATGCCGACTTCATCATAAGGACCTGAAGCAGAGAAATGAGGACATCAATGTATTGGACCGGTTCTCTTCGAGACGAGCAAGCCAGAATGAGAAGACCCGCTAGATTCGTAACCGAACCTTCCCCCCTTTTTACTACCTCTTAAATCTCGGGACGAGATTTCTTGTAGTGGAGGAGAATTGTGATGCCCGGATAATTAGGCTACAGTAATTCCACGCTATTGATGCCACATCACCTCGGTTACTGTTACTAATCTCGCGATGGTTCAAAAACGGTTCGAATTCAAATTTAAAATCAAGTCAAACAATTAAAGTTTTCAAAAGTCAAATCTAAAATGTTCTTAATGTGGCAAATAAATCATGGATATTATTGGTGGAGTAACAACATCTTTATAAAATATTTAAATACCCTAAAGTGATTAAAACAACATCAAAACAATTAGTTATACTCCTAATATATTTTACCAAATTCTAAACTATTTTTATTCTCAGGTAAAAACTTCTTAGAACAGTGGATTAATTTGCCACACTATTTTTGGAGCTATTTTCATATTTTACTAAACCAAAAATATAGTGCAACTAAAATAAAACAGAAAGAAAATGAGAAAACAACAACAAAAGAAAAATAAAAGCCCCACCCCTCGCCGGGCCTCGGCCCAGCTGGCCACGGGGCTAGCCAGGCCGCCCAGCCAGCCCACTTGGCCCGCCCCCCCCCCCCACACACACTCTGTTAACCCCCCACCCGACCGAAACCCTAGCCGTCGCCCCACTTCCCCCCCACTCCCCACGACCGCAACCACTCCCCCCCCCACACTCTAGATCGGGGAGGGGCCCGATCCCGTCGCCCCCGACCCAGCCGCCACGACGCCGCCGGATCGCTTCCTCGGCCTCAACTGCCCCGACCCCATCGTCCCTGGTGCCCGCGCCTCGCCCTGCGCCCCGCCGCCGCCCTGGCTCCGCAGGGCGCCGTGCTCGAGCCCCGCACCGCCCGGCGACCCTGTTGCGGTGCACGAGCCGCTCGCCGGTGACGACCCCCTCCCTCACGCCCGTGCCACGGCCCCCTTCTCACTGGACCTCGCCGTCGCCCTCCACCTCGCTTCCTCGTCTCCCTCCTGCGCCTCCCCATCTTCCCCGATCTGGATGCGCCATCACCCGAGTACCTCGCCGGAGGCCACGACGTCGGGACCACCTCGCCGGACTGCTTCCTCTCCGCCGATCGTCCCCGTCTTCCTCCTCCACGAACGGAGCTGCTCCGCCTCGTCGCGCCGACCCCGACACCTCCCCGAGCACACTGCCTTCCCCCTGCAGCTCCCCTGTGAGGAACCCCCCTCATCTCCTCCTTTCCCTCCTCCCGTGCGGCCACCGTTCGCTACTCCCTCGCGCGCACGTGCACACCGCCGTACCCGTTCCCCGCGCTCGCCGTCACGCCTCTGGCCGGCCCAGTGCTTGCGCTCACCGTGCCTGGACCGGCGCCCTGCTCGCCCCTACCGTCCCGACCAACCACCGCGCTCACCGCGGTCCCCGCGCAGGCCACGCCCACCTCTTGCAGCCATCGCCGCCGACTGCAATCGCCGGCGCCTCCATTTGCCTGGGCGGGCACCCAAACGGGCTGGCGCCCACACGCCCGTAACCCGTTCGCCCGTGGCTGTTTGGCCCCCGGGCCACAGACAAGTGGGGCCCAACCCCTAGAACATTTAAAAAAATAATAATAATATAAAAATATAAAAATATATTAAATAAATAAATGAATATTAACTAAAATAATTAAAATATTAATTAATTAATCAAGTAATTAATTAAGTTAATTAATCCTGATTAGATTAACCTAATCACAAATTAAACTAAACAGTTAATTAAGCTAACTAATTAACCTAAACCCTAATTAACCTAAGTAGAGAATGACAGGTGGGTCCCACTGGACCCACACGTCAGATTGACCTAGTCAACCCTGTTGACTGCTGATGTCAGCATGACGTCATGCTGACGTCATAAATCCATTTTCCGAATTAATTAAATAATTAAATAAATTCTAGAAATTAATAAAATCTTTAGAAAATCATATCTTTTAATCCGTAACTCGGATTAAAATATTTTCAACATGAAAGTTGCTCAGAACGATGAGACGATTCCGGATACGCAACCCGTTCGTCCGCCACACCCCCCTAACCTATCGAACTCGCAACTTTCCCCCCCTCCGGCTCCTCTGCCCGAAAACACGGAACCCCGGGAATACTTCCCGGATGCTTTCCCCCTTCACCGGTATCACCTCCTACCGCGTAGAACACGTCTAGCTCTGCCTGTTATCCTGTTATGCACTTGCTTACTATGTATTTACTGTTTCTCCCCCCTCTTCTCTTCGGTAGACCCCGTGACGAGGCTGACGCCCCAGTTCGACTACGGAGTTGACGACCCCTCTCTCTTGCCAGAGCAACCAGGCAAGCCCCCCCCCTTTGATCACCAGATATCGCCTACTCTTCTCTATACTGCTTGCATTAGAGTAGTGTAGCATGTTACTGCTTTCCGTTGGTCCTATTCTGATGCATAGCCTGACATTGTTGCTACATCTGTTGATACCTTACCTGCAATCCTAAATGCTTAGTATAGGATGCTAGTTTATCATCATTGGCCCTACATTCTTGTCAGTCTGCCTTGCTATACTATTGGGCCGTGATCACTCGGGAGGTGATCACGGGTATATACTATACATACATACATACTATACAGATGGTGACTAAAGTCGGGTCAGCTCGAAGAGTACCCGCGAGTGATTCACGGATTGGGGGCTGAAAGGACCTTTGTCCCGACGGCCCTCTGTGTGGATCTTTATGGCGGAGCGACAGGGCAGGTTGAGACCACCTAGGAGACAGGTGGGCCTGGCCCTGTTCGGCGTTCGCGGATATTTAACACGCTTAACGAGATCTTGGTATTTGATCTGAGTTGGCTACGAGCCTATACGCACTAACCATCTACGCGGGAGTAGTTATGGGTATCCCGACGTCGTGGTATCAGCCGAAGCCCTTCAGACGTCAGCGACGGAGCGGCGCGCGCCGGATTGGAACGTAAGCCTGCTCTTGTATTAAGGGGGCTAGTTCTGCTTTCGGCCGCGTACGCAACGTGCAGGTGTGCTATGGGCGATGGGCCCAGACCCCTGTGCGCTTAGGTTTAGACCGGCGTGCTGGCCTCTCTGTTTTGCCTAGGTGGGGCTGCGACGTGTTGATCTTCCGCGGCCGGGCATGACCCAGGAAAGTGTGTCCGGCCAAATGGGATCGAGCGTGTTGGGGAATGTGGTGCACCCCTGCAGGGACGTTAATCTATTCGAATAGCCGTGATCTTCGGTAACAGGACGACTTGGAGTTGTACCTTGACCTTATGACAACTAGAACCGGATACTTAATAAAACACACCCTTCCAAGTGCCAGATACAACCGGTGGTCGCTCTACCTCAGGGATATGAGGAGGGGATTGCCGGGTAGGATTATGCTATGAGATGCTATTTGGAGATGCTACTTGGAGGACTTCAATCTACTCTCTTCTACTTGATGCAAGACGGTGGCTGCGAGAAGCGTAGTCTTCGACAGGATTAGTTATCCCCCTCTTATTCTGGCATTCTGCAGTTCAGTCCACTGATATGGCCTCCCTACACATATACCCATGCATATGTAGTGTAGTTCCTTGCTTGCGAGTACTTTGGATGAGTACTCACGGTTGCTTTCTCCCCCTTTTTCCCCTTTCCTTCTTTCTGGTTGTCGCAACCAGATGCTGGAGTCCAGGAGCCAGACGCCACCGTCGACGACGACCCCTACTACACCGGAGGTGCCTACTACTACGTGCTGTCCACTGACGACGACCTGGAGTAGTTAGGAGGATCCCAGGCAGGAGGCCTGCGCCTCTTTCGATCTGTATCCCAGTTTGTGCTGGCCTTCTTAAGGCAACTTGTTTAACTTATGTCTGTACTCAGATATTGTTGCTTCCGCTGACTCGTCTATGATCGAGCACTTGTATTCGAGCCCTCGAGGCCCCTGGCTTGTATTATGATGCTTGTATGACTTATTTATGTTTTAGAGTTGTGTTGTGATATCCTCCCGTGAGTCCCTGATCTTGATCGTACACATTTGCGTGCATGATTAGTGTACGATTGAATCGGGGGCGTCACAAAATCGAGAAGCATGATTGTATTTAAGCTCTTAGCAATTTAGAATGTCAATATCTTCGGGCTGCGGCCTTGCAATATTTTAGAAAATAATATTTTTAGGGACATTTTATATTGCCTCACCTTGAATTAGGCTTATTGTGCTACTGATGAGACTTGAAAGTTCTCACAATGTGCTAAGGACCACCCTCACATTTCGGTTTATTCACCCTTAAATTTCTATAATGAGAGCTTAAATGCATTATTTTCTTTGGTTTTACCATGAAAGGAAAATAGAAAGAGAAAAGGTAGTCCGCCTTGACGTGCCATGTTGTCCGGACATGTTCTGACCCAATTTCCTCCCTACATATATCTCCCTACATATGGTCTAGGTTGGGGGTTTGCGAATAGCCCGGACATATGACGACAATTTGGGGATCCAATTAGGTGGTGTTATAGACTTCTCTTCTCCTTAATCCAACTGTATATTTTTTAAGTTTGCTAACATGGAAAAAATGTTGTAAACTTGTGACCACATATTCTCTGGGCAAGTTGTAGCCTTGTTATTCACAATTGATGTTGCTCGTGATTCACCCTTATATTTGAGCTTAAAGTCTCCGCTTGGATTATGTTTGGCCCCTAAATACCCCCGTAAAATGATACAGATCTCTAGGCGTCATTTTTTCTATAGGCGGAAGACACGCTGCGGCCAGTATTATACATGTGTATACTGAATCCGGACGAAAAATCTTACACCGATTCCAACCGGGCCCTGAGTGTCTGCTGAATTAGGCTTTTTCTTTAGTTGACAGTGGAATAGGAGGTTGCTTCCCTCCCTTTTATGTCACAATTTATAGTACAACACACATTTCCTTTTGAGTATTATGCGAGTTCGTTTTGAGCCGATACACCAAATCTGAAGTTACACAACTCCAACCAAACTGAAGAAAATCATCGATGCAATTTTTGTACCACCTTTGTTTTGTGCATCAGACATGATGCATTTTTTGTACCACCTTTGTTCTGTGCATCAGATATGCTAAGTCTTTCTATGTATATGATTGAATTATTATATTTATCAAAATACAATGCAAACGAAGTGGATTTTAGTTATTTTTTAATCTGTGTTACCGATTACCTTTTATATTCATGTAAAATTTGCTATGCAACCAGTATAAAATTTAAAAAGCCCGTGGCAACGCACGGGCAGTCTACTAGTATAAAGTATGGCTCACCTGCAACGCCCCACAGTGATGACGCATATGGTCTGACCCAGTAATGTGTGCGTTTGTTCGTTCAGATCTGATCCTGCTGCATTCGTGGGATGGCAAAGGTTTATACTTGAGTGCTTCAACTCTTGTCCATCCGGGAGTCACAGATCCTGATACCCTGGAGGCATGTCGTGAAGGCATTGCTTTGGGCTTGATCAAGAGATATCACATTGCGATGGACTGTCTAAACGTGGTCAAGGACATCGCAGGGGGATGTATCTGGTGCACCGAGGTAATTGGTGCTACTGGTACACCGGTAGCCCATTGCATATTCAAAAATGTTCGTAAAAATTCGGAAAAAGTAGTACATTGACAACAATGTATGCTGTCAAAAAAGTTCAAGTCAAAATTCGAACATTCCTTGAGATACAAAAATAACAAATTTGGCACAAAATAGTACATAACACAACTTGGGCTTCATTTTTGGCCCATTGGCACGTCGATGTGAAATTTGTCATTTCTGTATCTTAAGCAATGTTTTGTATTTTGATTTGAATTTTTGTGGCAACATACATTGATGTTGTGTCAATGCACTAAATTATTTTAGGATTTTTCGAACATTTTGGAATGTGTAACAGGGTCCGGTGCACCGGTAGCACCAATTGCTCCGGTGCACCGGATACGTTCCCGACATCGCAGATAAATAGGGTGGTAATATGAAGTGGTTATCAAGGATATTCTAATAGCTAGTTCTTCTTTTATGCTATGTAATTTTGTCCATGAAAAGAGAGGCTCAAACTATGAAGCCCACAATCTAACTAGGTTTACTTCTTCGTTAGATCAGGATAGACACACATGGCTCAGTCTACCTCATGACTCTCCTGAGTAATAGAAAGTCGGGGGGGGGGGGGGTGGATCCCTCACTGTCCAAGGCTTCAAAAAAGAAAAAAAACTCACGACTCTCCTTGTATCCCATTGAATATTATCAATAAACATAGTGGTATGTGATAAAAAAGATCTTGTTGCGTTCGTTACCTTTTTTCGTTTGTTTTTCAACAATTTCTTTGGGTTTTTTCTTCTCCTTATACTTCGATTAGCTTTGTTTTTTCATTGATTTTTTTCTTTCTTTCTTCATTATACTTTAGTTTCTTCTTTCTTTCTTGGTTTTCTACGTGTTTCTTTTGTTTCTTTGCTGGTTTTTATCGGTTTTTATTTTCTAACACATGCCTACTTTTTCTGAGAAGACAATGTACATTTTTAGTGCACAGGTGAAACATGTTTTTTAAACAACATTGTATATTTTACAAATACATGATGCACATTTTATTTAAAATACATGTTTTGAACACTTTTTAAAATACACAGTAACGTTTTACAATGTATAAAATTTTGTAAATGTCATGAATGTTTATTTGAAACTCGAAAATATTTTTGAAATGTCACCTACATTTTAAAATTGCCTAGAAACATTTTTTTAACCAACATGAACATACTTTTACATCTGTGTTAACAATTTTTTCGAAATAAGCGAGTATTTCTTTTAAATTTTATACAGACATTTCAAATATTAAGAATTATAATTTCATCATGGAATCGTTTTTTTGGTATACACTTTTTAAAAATTCACATAGGTATTTTTTGAAATGTGAGAACATTTTATCATTGTCAAGAACATTTTTTAAAAGCAACGGATATTTTTTTAAATCATGTTAAGATTTTTCTAATATGGTGTTACATTTTAAAATTTGATGATTTCGTATAAAAATAAGCAAACGTCTGTTTTTCAATATATTCATTTAAAATAAAAGAAAGAGAAAATAAAATAAAAAACAAGCTTGCCTGATATCATGATGTCATCATGACATCAGTGTCGCCAATACAGGTCCCTACTGGGTCAGCCCATCATCGGTTGCTATAGTCAGCAGTGTCGCCAAGCCGACTACCCTGGACCTAGGGTTTACTACTCCGTGATTTCCCGTCGCCGTTGAGTTTTATCCACCATAACCGACCAATCTGGTGATCTTCTTCCCTCTCCTTGAGCGCGTTGGGGCTCATTGGGGAAGGACGTTCCTTCTGCCCAGCCTCGACGTGTGTTGGCAGCTAGGGTTTGCGGCGGCGTGTGATGCAGGGAACGGATCGGGCAGCTCTTCCTCGTCCGGGAGGAGGGGGAAAAGGGTTGTTGATCTAGAGACTGCGATGAAGAATATGAAGCTCAAGGAATCTGAATTGGATGACATGATTGTCAATGAGGAAGAGATCTCACAACTAGAGAAGGAGAAGCGCTGGCTAGCAGTAGCCAAGGTCAACACGCGCAAGACCTTCAGTGCAGATGCGTTCAAGGACACAATGAAGTTTGCGTGGAGGTTGGTGTATGAGCCAGATATCTGGGAGGCTGATGACAATTTGTTCGTGATCCAAGTTTTTTGTGTTGCGGATTGGAATAGGGTTATGCATCAAGGGCCCTGGATCTTTCGAGGCCTGATGGTGGCGATAGAGGAATATGATGGCAAAGGTAAACCTGAAGCAGTACCCCTGGACCGTGTGTATGTGTGGGCTCAGATTCATGATACGCCTGACCTTTACCGTAAGGAATCGATCATAGACCAACTGGCTAGGCGAATCGGTCAGGTCAAGACTATGGAGATGAACCCCAATAGAATTTTTGAGGGCAACTACGTCTGAGTCCGGACAAAGATTGTTATCGCTGAACCTCTGATCCGCTTCACTTCGTTGAATCTCGGGGGCAAAGAGTGCCTGTTTCTTCCTGTAAAATATGAGAAAATTGCATATTTCTGTGAGGTATGCGGAATCATGGGTCATATCATGGAGGAGTGTGAGAACGGCATCCATGGTGACGACGAGATTGAGTATGGTGAGTGGATGATTGCAACAAGAAGGAGCCTGCCATCAAATCAGTTTGGTAACAGCTGGGCAAGGCCGACTTCTCAGAGAGGAAGACCTGGAAATAGAGGTGGCGAGCGCAACCCAGGAGGTGGTAGGGGCAACCCAACTGATCGGGGAAACCCAACAGGTGCAAGGAAGCGCTCTTCCCAGGAGGCTGGACTGCATGGGGAGGACGACCTCTGTGACACAGCTGAAAGCCCTCTGAAGGAGACTGGGCCGATGGTTGGAGCAGGACAGGGGGACGAAGCAACAAGGAGGAAGCTGGACTTATCTGCGGAAAAGATAGCGGCTGTGGCTGCTAACAGTAAGGACATAACTGGCTCAATATCGCATGCAGAGGTGGTTGTCGATCATGACGTCCCTCCACCGCCGCCTTTGTACATCTCACCAAGGGATAAGAAGAAGCACAAGAATTCGGGTTCTCCATACACAGCAAAATTGGCATCTTTGGTGACCTCCAATCAGGAGCGTCGCCAGGCCAAATGAGTATTATATGCTAGAACTGTCGTGGAGCTGGCAATGCCACGATAGTTCGAGAGCTCCGTGAAATCACGGCAAAGTTTGCCCCTTCTATTCTTTGTATCATAGAAAATCAGATCAACAAGGCTAGAGTAGAAGGTCTTTCTGGCTCTTTAGGTTTTGATAATGGTTTTGCTATTGATAGCTCTGGTAGGAGCGGTGGTATTGGTGTGTTTTGGAACAATGGAATAAATTTAGTTAATTTGGGCTACTCTAAGTATCATGTTGACTTCTCTGTCCAGGGCCTAGGTCCTGCGGAGTGGAGACTGACTTGTGTCTACGGAGAAGCACAAACACAGGTGAGATACAGAACGTGGGATACATTGAAAGGTTTGGCCTCGCACAACCCTCTCCCATGGCTATGTATTGGCGATTTCAACGAGGTGCTACAGCATGAAGAACACAGGGGTGTTGGTCAACGGAGTCACAACCAAATGCAGGGCTTCCGGGATACGCTGGATGTATGTGGCCTCGCTGACCTGGGATACAAGGGAAGCTTCTGGACATATGCAAAAAAAGTGGCTGGAGGCTCATATACACACGTTAGGCTTGATCGAGCCCTGGGTTCAGTAGACTGGATGGATATGTTCCCTCAGAGCGAACTTACTCACTTATCAGCAGCCACTTCGGATCACAAGGCCATAAACTTATGCTTGGACACCAGAGAACAAAATCAGCGAGATAAACATTTTAGGTACGAACTCATGTGGGAATCGCATGATGGACTGAAACCAACAGTAGTCGCCGGATGGGACACTTGAGTAGAGGCGAATTCTACAGCTGTGATAAAGGAGAAGCTGAAAAACCTTTCGGCGAACTTATCCGTTTGGAATAATGATACCTTCGAAAGTGTTAGAAAGGAAATTAAAACTTTGAAAAAGAGGCTTGAAGAATTACAGAATAGTGCAGCTAGAACCGGACCTTCACTTGAGGAGTTAAATATTATTGAGAAGCTAGTGGAGCTCTATTACAGAGAAGAGATTTTGTGGCGCCAACGATCACGAATTGAGTGGCTCGCCTCGGGAGACAAGAACACGAAGTATTTCCACCAGAGAGCGAGCATGAGGCGACGCAAAAATCTTATAAAGGTGCTCACGAAGATTGACGATTCCACAACTTCTGATGTTGCGGAGATGGAACAAATGGCAAAGGAATTCTATAACAATCTTTTTGCTTCAGAAGGGGTAGCCAATATGGAACAGGTGCTTGATCATGTACCTCATAAAGTGACAGCTGATATGAATGCATCTTTTAATGCACCCTATACAGAAGAGGAAGTTAAAAGAGCATTGTTCCAAATGTTCCCGACAAAGGCTCCGGGCCCGGATGGTTTTCTGGCTCATTTTTTTCAGCGTCACTGGGATGTTTGTGGAAAGGAGGTAACATCAGCGGTACTGCGAATTGTGAAAGGGGTGGATAGCGCATAATCTATCAATGAATCGGTACTTGTCCTCATACCAAAGGTAGAAAATCCCACACTTCTATCACAGTTTCGACCTATAAGCTTGTGTAATGTGGTCTACAAAATTGCTTCGAAAGTGATGGCCAATAGACTCAAAACTATTCTACCAGATATCATTTCTCAAGAGCAATCTGCATTTGTGCCTGGTAGGTTAATCACTGATAATATAATTTCTGCCTATGAATGTTTGCACTTCATGAAAAGGAACAGATCGAAGGTTAATAGTTTTTCAGCTCTCAAACTTGATATGATGAAAGCATGTGACCGTGTGGAATGGCAGTATCTGGAGGCAATAATGTTGAAGCTTGGTTTTGACCAGTAGTGGGTCAAGGTAATAATGGGGATGGTCAGGTCCGTATCATTCTCTGTATTGTTCAATGGGAAAAAGTTGGAAAGTTTCAGATCAACAAGGGGGATTCGACAGGGAGATCCTATTTCACCCTACCTTTTTTTGTTAGCAGCGGAGGGCCTTTCGTGCCTTTTAAACTCTAACCAGTCATCACATTTAAGCGGGATCAAGGTGGCTTCGACGTCTCCGCCGGTGAATCACCTCCTGTTTGCCGATGACAGCCTGCTGTTTTTCAAAGCTAGTACTGAGGGTGCGAATGAGGTATCAAACCTATTGAATCAATATTGTGATGCATCAGGGCAGCGGGTTAATAAGGATAAATCTTCTATCTTCTTTAGCAAAGGCTGTCCTAACAGTACTCGGGAATTGGTGAAGCTGTCTTTGCAAGTTCCAAACGAATCTTTGAATGAAAGGTATTTGGGTATGCCGACAGATGTGGGCCACTCAAAGAATGGCACTTTCAAATTCCTAAAGGACATGATTTGGAATAAGGTGAAGGGATGGATTGCAAAAAATTTGTCAGCTGGAGGAAAAGAGGTTCTTATTAAATCAGTGGCTCAGGCTATCCCTGTTTATTCTATGGCATGTTTCCGACTACCTCGTGGTCTATGTGAGCATATAAACTCTTTGATTCGAGGGTTTTGGTGGGGAAGCAAAGAAGGAAAAAGGAAGCCACATTGGGTATCATGGCAGGTAATGACAAGTCCAAAATATATGGGGGGCCTTGGCTTTCGGGATCTTGAGATTTTCAACTTGGCGTTATTGGCACGACAAGCATGGCGTTTACTACATGATCCATATTCTCTCAGCGCTAGACTTTTAAAAGCGGTGTATTTTCCCACAACCACTTTTCTTGATGCAGAACTTGGCTCCAATCCCTCACAAATATGGCAGTCGATACTGGATGGAAGGGAGGTTCTCAAGGAGGGTGTCTCTCGTTGGATTGTGAATGGTCGTTCAACTCCTATCTGGACTTGCAACTGGATTCCGCGCGAACCTCTGCTCAGACCTCTTATGCCTTTGGTCCCGAATCCACCTGAAATGGTGCATGAGCTTATAAACCATACCGAGGCAGCGTGGAATACTGTTTTGGTACGCCAGGTTTTCTTACCAATGGATGGAGAGGCGATCTTGAGCATTCCTTTGTGCACACGTAACATTGAGGATTTTTGGGCTTGGCATTTTGAGAAGAAAGGAATTTTCAGTGTGAGATCAGCTTACGGGATGCTTGTTGAAACAAAGATCGGGCGTGAGAATTGGCTGGAGAGAGTGCCGAGGTCTTCTAGTTCAGGGGAAGCAAAGACGTGGACCAAACTATGGAAATTGTCAGTTCCTTCAAAACTGAAAATCTTTGTCTGGCACTTTGCTCACCAGTCCATACCTTCAGCAGATGTCCTGCACCACAGGAAGATGGTGACATCAAGCACATGTAATCTATGTGGATGTGCCGATTCATGGCGCCACTCACTTTTGGACTGTACAGTGGCCAGATGTACGTGGGCATTATCGGATGCAAATGTGGCTGAACATATGATTTTATGCAGTGATCCCTAGGCGAAAGAGTGGATGTTCTTCATGTATGATTCCTTGTCGCACGATGAATTTACGAGGATGATTGTCACATTGTGGGCCATCTGGACGGCGAGGCGTAAAGCAATCCATGATAACATCTTCCAAAGCCCCGAACAAATCCATCGATTTGTGCAATCCTATCTGTCCGAGCTAGAGACGGTTAATGCCAGAAAGGAGAGGGTGCAGCCATCATCAATCCGACACACTAGAAGGAGCTGGATTCCTCCCTCTTCGAATCATGCAAAGATCAATGTTGATGGTGCTTTCTCGCGGAATGGTAGTGTTGGAGCGGCAACAGCTTTCTGCAGGAACGAATACGGAGATTACTTGGGGGCATCGGTCTTGGTGGTGCCTAATATGACTGATCCGACTGCTCTGGAAGCACTGGCTTGCCGAGAAGGTCTGTCCCTAGCCGCAGATCTTAATCTCTCAAATATCCATTTGGCCACTGATTGCCAGGGACTGGTGGAAGAAATCAAGAATGGATCCAGTGCATTCCATGGTGCGATCATTCAGGAAATTCAAACTAGGATGATACCTTTTACAAGTTGCTTTTTGTCCTTTGAAAGTAGAAGTTGTAATTATGAGGCACATAGCCTCGCAAAGCACGCCTCTTCTCTAGGAGCTGGTAGACATATTTGGTTCGATCTTCTCTATGATCCAGTCAATATTCCTGTAAACATTTTGCAACAGAGTTAATAAAAAGCGTGTGTTTGCCTAAAAAAAAGCAGTGTCGCCAATACAGGTCCCTACTGGGTCAGCCCATCCGATGAATTTTTATTGAATTTGATGAACTGTTTTCAAAATCGATGAATTTTTTTTTCAAAATTCGATGAACCTTTTTCAAATCTGATGAACTTTTTTCGAAATTTGATGAACTTTTTTTCAAATTTGATGATCTGTTTTCAAAAATCGATGAACTTTTTTTCAAATCTTATGAACTCTTTTCAAAATCGATGAACTTTTTCTAAATTTGATGAACTTTTCTCAAATCCAATGAACTTTTTTTCAAATTTGTGAACCTTTTTTCAAATGCGATGAACTTTTTTTCAAAAAAGGGATGAACTTTTTCACAATTCGATGAACTTCTTTCAAAAAATATTTTTTTTTCAAATTTGATTATCTTATTTTCAAATTTAATGAACTTTTGTTCAAGCTATAAAGTAAAACGTATAATTTTTAAGAAATTCGAAAATCCAAGTTATAAAGTAAACTATACTGTCCGCGCTTATGGTTCTTATAGAGTCCGCACTTGATTTTAATCACTAGTCATTAGATGGTGTTAGTGGTTAGGTGAAAAATCCTGCTGTTTAGCGGCGAGAGTTCAAGTCATGATTCTACTACATTTTTGCGTTTTGCGAGACTGCTCGCTTCGTCTGTGGGCCGACCCACTTGACGCTATCAGTAGGCGCCGGTTGGCTTCGCCGGCGCCAAACGCGCCAAATAGGAGGTAGCAGCCCCCTATTGCCAGCTCACAGGTCCCTACTGACAATAGCCGCTTGTGCCGCACATGAAAGAAAATGACAAGCATGCCTAGCACATGAATCACTAAGTACATGACTAACATATCATACCCGTCGGTTGGCCAGGACAAAGCCGTGGAAACTACGGCGATGTCCAGGAGGTCGAGGACGTAATCAAAGTAGAGGAACAACAGCAAGCAATCCCGTCTGAGACGCTCCCGGAAAACCTAACCACCCTTCTCTCAGTGCAAGATCTCAAATGACATGCTTTTGGAGGCCTACTCTCTAGTAGAGTCGTGCACGTAGTCAACGGAATGGAATCACCGAAAGTAGTGGCGGCGAGAGGAACACCGATGGGTTGTGCATGAGGAGGCAAAACAGATGCGATCTGACCTAGGTGACGACGTCTCGATTTTGTGGCGTGTTCCTTAATGACTCGTAATTAATCATCACTTAAAATATTCATCCCCGACAGGCAAAATAAAAGTGCAGGCATGGCACATGTTTGAGCTCGGCTCGTTAATGAAACAATGCGCGGCGAGGCGGGTGGCGGAGGAGTATCGTGTGTATATCACTCCTAAACTCAAACTCCCATAGAATTGAAAATAGAAATAGAACTGAAAATAGAAATGGAATCTCTTATAAGAAGGTCTCAGTTTTTTTTTTTTTTTTTTTTTTTTTTTTTTTTTTTTTAGAATCAGAAGGTCTCAGCTATTCTCCACTAGGGTAGTGAGACTAAACTTCCGAGGATGCTACGAAACCCCACATGGGCCTTTGAGATTTTTTAGAAATTACTTCATCTATGCACCCAAGACCCAGTAGTTTCTGTACATTCTCCTTGGATTCCTGTGTATACGATTGACCCCTGGAAGGGACAAAGGCAGGTGAAATCGACCAGACATGCATCCATCTGTATGCAGGTTTTGCAGATGTAGATCTGAAATTCTCATGGAAATTCCTGACCGCTGGCAAGAATTTCGCGTAGGGTTGACTGATCTGGTTAACAATTATCTTACATCCCAGTTGGCGAAGTTCAGATCCGCATTCCGTTTGACTAACCGAATAGATCAACTAGACATTTTATTATGCGGCTGGAGCAAGCAGCTAAAACATGCACCATGCATGACAGCAAGTTACTGATTGCCATCACATGCATGTTACGTGCATTCACCGCCTGAAAGAACGGTGGATCAGAGCAAAAGCAAACATGCCAAACGAGTCGCCGATCACATGCCAACATGGAACCTAATTAAGAGCTTGATTAGATCAGGAAGGATAATATCTTAGATAAGTACCAAATGTGCTGCTACATGTACACACGATACATCTCAAGGTTGTTTGTTGTCGAGTAGATCCATAATAAACCACTATGCTCTTTCTTTTTCATATAGTTCACATGTCGTGACAATTAGCAAGGTATACATGGTGCACAGGAGCATATTTTGTTGAAGCGACTAAGGCACTACTATAGCTGTAGAGAGAGATGATTTTTCTCCTCTTCTGCTGCGTATGATATATATATATGCATGTATACATGTGTGAAAGAGGGAACATACATATATATGTGCAAGTGCAACACACACTGGCATGCATGCAGAGCAAGCCACTAGCGACCTACTCCAGCTGGCTGAGAGATGAATGGATCCTCGTCAGCGTAAGCGATCTTCAGAGGCATCTGCATGCAGCTGAATACAATTTACGTACGTACTTACTCCAATATATTGGTTGAACAAAAGAAAACCGGCCGGTGCTAAACACAGCTAATCACGGGCAAAAGAAACCGCAGAAACAAGCGATGGCTGGCTCGAGCTCGACAGTCCGTCAAAACGTCGCGTCCTCGCAAGCCAACGGGCAAATGGATGATTACACCTGCATGCAGGCGTGCTCCGAGCAGGTCGTCATGACGCTGGCGGACATGCTGGCCGCCGGGTCGACGACCTCTCCGACGCAGCCGCCGCCGACGGACTGCTGCGACGTCGGGGCCGCCGTGGGCGGGACGTCGGGCACGGCAGCCGGGACGCTGCTGCTGAGCTGCTGGTGCTGGTTGGAGATGGAGACCCTCTTGCAGCTGGGCGCCACGACCGCGGGCTGCGCGCAGGCGGCGTCGAGCTGCGTGACGAGCGGGATGACGGGGAGGTTGTCGCAGGTGCAGACCTCGATCATGAAGCCGTCGGGGTCGTGGAAGAAGATCTGGTCGACGTGGATGCCGCCCTCCTCCACCCGCCGCTGCACGTACCGGATGCCCAGCTCCTTGAGCCGCCGCTGCACCGCCTCCATGCTCTCGCACTGCAATGCATACGATACGAATCAACACATGACACGTCAGAGCACGAGCCATGCACTCCCAGCCACACAAGACACAAGGCATCATATCCATCCGCATGTACACACACATAGCCTTGTTGTTGGATCTATCTATCCTCTCGCAAACCATCACGTCAGGTCACATGTACTAGCTCGAAATTATAAGCACAAGGCACTATAGGAGAGGTGTTTGCTAGCGCTAGACTGACAGTAGACACTATGTACATAATACGCGCATGTGACCTGTCACTGGCCAGCTAGCGCATGCGTCCACCGTGTCGCGCTTCATCACGCTAGCTCACGGGGGAGCTCCGTATCCAGTCCGGCCGGGTGGAGAATCGCTTTCCAGTGTGCATGTGCATGGAGACAGAAAGGAAATTGTGCAACCACAGTGGTACACACGGAGTAGACGGGCACGATAGTCTAGCTACTGGCGCACGACGAGATCGAACTGGGCCAGGGAGTACCGCTCCTCGTCCCCTCCACTACCTGAAGTGCCGTGATCAACGTGGGTGCAACTGCAGAGTGCATGTGGAGGCATCGCGATGGTGGTACGGTGTACACTGTGCATGTACCAGGTCAGGACTCAGGACTTTATTTTATATACATGATGATTGTTATCGTGAGATCAAGGGTGGATCATGCATGCATGCTTGCTTGCATGCGTGCATGGTTATGGCGCGGCATGACCGTGCATGTGGATGCGCATTCTTCGTGAGCTGATTTTCTAAAAAGTCAACTATTGTCTATGTTTGACCAACTTTACAGCAAAATATATAAAGGTTTATAATACTAAATATATAAAATGTAAAAATATAGTTCATGATGAATCTAGTGATAATGATTTGGTATTCTAGATATTGATATTTTTGTCTATAAACTGATTAAACCTAGAGAAGTTTGACTTTTTGGAAAAATAATACACCTTATATTGAGGAACGGAGGGAGTATACTACTGGCTACGTACTCCACTATGTAGTACAGTAGTAACTATGTTCTGGTGTTGTGTTTGTTAAGTGTAGTTGAGCTGGAAGCATCCTTGGATCGAGATCTGTTGTTTGGACGCATCCAAGAGGAATGGAACCGCGCGCTTCACATCCACCTTGGAACGGATGGTAAGAAGGTCTTGACGGCTACCACTCTATCTACTATCTCCGTCCTGGTTTATTAGTCCTCTTTTAAATTTGTGTTAAATTTTGATCAAACATTTAACTCACAAGCATGTTAACAAAAATTATATCATTGGTTCCATATTTGAACATAGTTTTCAATGATATAATTTTTGGTGACATGCATGAACATTTTGTGAGTTAAATTTATAGTCAAAGTTTGGCACATAATATAATGAGGACCAATAAACCAGAATGGAGGTAGTACTAGCTAGCACACGTATTGATCTGATCTACATAGAAAATTCTACTCCGATTGACATTGAATGTGATAATCAACTAGAGCAATGCTCATTAGCTACTCTATAGCGACTAGCTATACATATATTTGATGATGGATCTCGGTTGTCGTTTGTCAGCTTGACGACGTACGTACGTACGAGGTGTGGATTAGATCGACGGCACTAGTGCGTGGCGAACAAATACGGAAGGAGGAAGGAGGGAAACGGCTTAGCTGTACCTTGGCCGAGTGTGGTCACAAGATGACAACCAGAAGAAATCCCAGCCGTCTCTTCACATGGATCGATCTGCTAGCTTCTCGAAGAATCGAGTAATTATTATTTTATTTCTAATTAGTGCAAGTTGCATGTGTCGCGTGAGGATGCATCTTTCGGATGCAGAGGCCGGGGAAATACCCCTTTTCTAAAAAAAAAAAAAAATGTGTCGCGTGAGGAACAGGCCAAGGTGCGGGCAGTGCAACTGCCTCTTTTTGTTTCCTTTTGTGCTTCTCACGACACTTGCTACAGGAGCTAGCGCTTTGAATAACAATGGGCACAAGTGCGGCAATGGTGGTGGAGGTTGTGTTGGTACCGTGGTGAAGGAGATGTGATTGTCCTTGGGGTTGATCTCCGCCTTCTTCGGCGGCAGGCTCGCCCGGTCCTCCGCCTGCAGCAGGTGCACGCCGATCCCGAAGTTGAATAGCCTGAAAATCCGGCGGTCATTCCATGTGTCAGTGGTGGACTGAGAAATATGTTAGTGCCCCGCATCGCCGGCCGATGGATGGATGGAACCTACGTACCATGCGCCGTCGAAGTCGAAGGAGCCCGGGCGGCGGATCTGGATGAAGCCGAGGACGTCGCGGTAGAAGCTGAGCGAGCTCTCCAGCGACCGGCACACCACGGAGATGTGGTTCAGCGACGCCAGCGGCAGCGCCCGGTGACCCCCCTGCGCCGCCGCCGCCGACTTGTTCACGCCGGCCGACGCCGTGTTCACCATCCTCACGTGCCGAAAAGCCTTTCCTTCTTGTTAGGGTGTTGTTCTTTTCCGAGGACCGCGCCAAACCCAGCTGCCCTGTATATGTAGCTGCGGGCCGGCTGCCTAGCTCCGTCACACACTCACACTACTCTCTAGGTAGCTGCAGACCAGTCACTGACCAGTCGCTGAGGTTGATGAAATGGACTCGGTGGAGACAATGGCGGACCGCCGCGCGCTAAATAGCTTGCTCCGGTGAAGACGTACGCGCCGGACGCCAGGGAGGAAAGTGGACGCACGTACAACACGATGGAGGGAAGGAAGGTAGTGGCTGTGGCTACGGGTGAGAGCCTGTGAGTTGCAAGAGAGCTCGAGGGTGGTATATATAGAGACTAGAGAGATTAGAGAGAACTCGCACATGCGCCGACAGGTAGGTAGGTTCATGAAAAGGGCATGAGCCTCCCTCACTTAGATAAGCGGTCGAGCTGTGGTAGAGAGTACATACACACAACAAAGGAGCGAGATCCATATACCCGCGCCGCGCCGCGGGATGAAATATCAGCGTGCTACATGAGAGCGAGGCAAGAACAGATGTTTTTTTTTCGAAAAGGCAAGAGCAGATGATGATGTACTAGTATGATTTTGTTGTCTGTGCATATAAGCATCATTGCCTCGTGCTCCCCGTTTGTAGCTGGTTGCGCGTTGTCCAATTGTGTTCTCCTTTTTCCTTTTCATGATAACCCCACCACCTGGCTACCAAACACATATTCTGATATTTGGTTTTTGATGTTGCTTACTCCCTCCGTTCCACAATACATGCCTTTCTTTTGTCAAAATATAGATGTATCTAGACATGTTTTAGTATATAGGTACATTCATTTTTGGACAAATGGAAGTCAAGTATTTTGGAAGGGAAGGAGTAGATCATAACAACAACCATCCGATCTGTACACTGAGATCCACCGAAACCGTTTTCGGAAACAGAGGTCCAAACACATACTACATTACATGGAAAATTGACACAACGACGACTGCAAGTTCCACTGAAACTGACCTACTTGAGCTAGATCGCCTAGTTAATTTCAAGCCAATAAGTTCGTGCCAGTGTGATGGTCACCTGCAACCGGAATTCATCGGACAAAGTACACCACCTCAACGACAATCGTGTGGCGTCACGACTCACGACTGATGTGGTATCATGTGGGATAGTGCTCGTTTAGGGGCCCAGTGCGAAGCCTAGTGATCCCCAAAAAGAGTCATGGATGCCTACTGGTGATGACAAATACCCTACTTGATAAATTCTAGTTTTTTTACATCTCAAAAAAAAATCTAGTTTTTTTTCTCTTGGAGAAACGACATATTTTGATTCTCATGAAAACCATTTTTTTGCGGGTAGTCACGAGACCCTTCAAGATTGCACATTATGTATAGAACTATGTTTTGTTGCAAAAAAATCTAGAATGATACTAGAACACTGTGAATTGATAGGAGAGAATGAAAGGAAAACACTCTAGTCGTTAGCGAGCTGGAGTCTGGTTTCCGCATTCCCTCATCTCGGACATACTAGGAGGCATGGGTAACAACACTCAGAGAGCAATTTCAGTTGTCTCCTCTATTTGTGTTTCTTGTGTCCTAGAGGTATAGACGCGATGGCGGAGGCAATGTCAAGTGGAATAAAAGTCCCATCGCTCTAACCCCGTCTTAGTCGCGACGGGCACCGAAGAGCATGTGGTGTGCCTGGACCACAAATCAATGGCTTCCGATTCGGTGGTGTCATCCGGTGCTTCGGCCTAATTAACTTGGCAGTTGTGGGTTTGTTTTATGCACTGATGTTTTGGTTTCGTTCCTTTGTATGGTCTTGGTCTTTTTCTTCAACCTTATTGTGATGAAGCAATAGTGTGGCCGCTTACATTGCAAGAAGTGTGTCCGTGGCCACGACGCATCTAGTAACCTAAGTTTCTTATCTATTGGAGGTGGATGAGTCATGCAACTATGTAAAACCTTTATGATTATGTTGGATTTGGCCTTCCACGGTTTTATGGATGGAAATGTGAAGGAAAAATCGAGATGCAAAAGAAGCTAGGTCGACAACCCCGAAGTATCAGCGAAGGTCTTTACTATTCTTGTCTGTTTCACTGTGCAAAATCTGTTGTTCAATGTTTGAATAGTGTATAAAATCTGGTCTTTTCTACTCATAAAAGGAAACTTTTACTGTTTCGGCACGTATTTCCTGAAGATATTACTGCCTGAATAACTGAATAACTGATAGATCACCCTGCTACTGCTGATACTTTCAAACCATTACACTAATTAGTGCTTCCTCCGTTCAAAAATATTTATTGGAGAAATAAATATATCTAGACATATCTTAATTTCCAGACGGACTTTTGTATGCTCCCAGGTGTCACACGTGTTAAGGAAGTGTGTGTGCAGATGTGTGCATAAATATAAGCGCAGTCACATATATGTTCCACATATACTCACTTCCATTGCAGAAAAGAACATCCATATGTTTGCACTGCATAAAGAACATTTACATATGTGTGTCAGTGTGTGTATTTGAAGCGCACGCTGGGACTGGGATCGAGGGATAGCATGCGGCGTCGCTATCAGGTCACCCCTCTGTGTCCCCCACGCGAACGTACTGCGCGTATGCAAAGTGGGGTTTGGCTGGACTTCCCACGGCGTGTGACCGGCCGGGTTTGGCCATCGACAGGGCACGTTTTCCTCGAGGGGGGCTACCCGTATAGGTACGCCGAAGCATGTGGAGGTCTTATCGAGTGTGTCTAGCTGCCCCGTCAGCTCACTCCATGGCTGCCAACCCATAGAGCTCCAGCAATGGCTAGTTGCCTACTTGCACTTGAGACTTGAGATTCAATCAATCACTGTACAGCTGTTTCAGGTCTCTGGAGTTTAGGCTCAACAGTCCAAAAAGTGGCTTTTTGTGAGGAAGCAACGATGAGCATGTGGATTTATCATTTCTAGCTTATCAAATATTTAGTTATTTCCTAACAAACAAATGTCGGTCCCCTTTTCCCTGCCCAACCTCCCGTTCCCATTTCTTTTATCGAATGGACCATAAAAGCATCTACAGCCACATCTCAAACATCGTCTAGGCGGACGGCTCGGTCACTGACCGGTGAAAAATACCCGACCCATACGGGCGCCTTAAACCGGCATCAAACATCCGGGCTAATCGACACCCGAAGAAGACACCCCTCATATATAGCGTGGGGCAGATATGAGAAGGCCCGGGCGCAACCGTTACATCGGATCCGGCCCATGCTGGCCCATCCGACCTCACATATATTCGTCCCAATCCGCTCCCCGCACCGAACCGTAGTCACTCCATTCCACTCCGCCTAAGGATGGAAACGAGGCGAAAACGGACGGAACTGGGTGCTGCCATATTTGTTTTCATATCTTTTTACGAAAACAAAAACAAATACACAAACCCCAAAAAGAAATACAGAAATGAAAACTACCGGAAACAAAACTGGAGCTAATACAACGCGGATACGGAGATGAAAGCAAAGTGTTCGCCGGAACTAAAGACCCCTTAAACCATTGACCAAAAACAAGGAAATAAACAAAGTGCTTTAGTTGATAAGATGATTTCAAAATATTATGGTATATCATGGCTATATAATAGGATATGCAAGACTTGAGATTCAATCAATCACAGTACAGCCGTTTCAGGTCTCTAGAGTTTAGGCCCAACATTCCAAAAAGTGGCTTTTTGTGAGGAAGCAACGATGAGCATGTGGATTTATCATTTCTAGCTCATCAAATATTTAGTTATTTCCTAGCAAACAAATGTCAGCCCCTTTTCCCTGCCCGCTCTCCCGTTCCCATTTCTTTTATCGAATGGACCCATAATAACTATAAAAAAGACACGACAAATCCACCACATAAGGTGAGTTGTCCTGTATTTTTACGAAAAAACTTGACCAAGAAAAAAGATTGCATCCAGGCTTCCCTCCTCGAAGCATGTTTGGAAAGTGAAGGTACCTTTGCGGATCAAAGTGTTTATGTGGTTTGTACATAAACAAATCATTTTGACAAAGGACAATCTCGCAAAACGCAATTGGATGGGTTCTGCTAGGTGTAGCTTTTGTGATCATAATGAAACTATCAGACACCTCTTTCTTAATTGTCCGCTGGCTAAGATTTTTTTGCGTTCGATTCATATTGCTTTTAATATTACTCCACCTACCTCCATCAACATGTTATTTGGAACGTGGCTTGATGGGGTTGATTCAGATATGGCGAGGCACATTCGTGTTGAAGTTTGTGCCTTATTATGGGCAGTCTGGAACTGCAGAAATGATTTGATTTTTAACAGAACATCGAACATTCACTTTTTGCAGGTTATCTTTAGGGCCACAACATTGATCCGTATGTGGTCTCTACTCACTCCGACGGAGGCCAGGGGGCGTTTGGCTACTGCGTCTACCCGATGGGAGATGGTAGCTCGGGTTATTTTCAACCGGTTTGGATGGCGGTCATGTAACAGGATAGACATGTAATGCTCCTATTTTATTTGCCAGCCAGTTGTGACTTTCGATCTGGCTCTTATGAGCGTTTTGTTTTATTTCTTACTTTGAGACTTGGAGACTTTGTTACTGGATTTTTTAATAATATGATTCGTATGCATATTTCTGATGTAGAGGCTGGGGTAAGCCCCTTTTCCAATTTCTTTTGAAATTGCTCTAATTCACAAGTTCAAGTGCGACTTCGATACCGTAATTCCCTTCTTTGTCGATTCTAATATATACGGTATCGAAGACCTAGAAGTTTTCCAGATTTTCTCTCTTTGTTCTTATTACATACTATGTCTAAATTTGAAGTTGTTTTTAGTTCCCATCTCTTGCATTATAGTCCACATTCCAGATGGCTTCAAACATCTACCATTCATGGAGTGCGTGTAATGTGTTTTTTTTAATATTTTGTGCCTAATGTATTTGCCAACTGGTTGAAGGGTATTGATGAAAATTTACATTGGCTTATTCTCGCATGGGTGACAACCCTATCTTGGGTCATGTGGCTTTCCAAGAATGATGTGGCTTTTCAATAAAAATGTTTTTCAACTCATGTGCAGGGCATGTACACATTGACTTCATACTTGGTCTATCTTACATAGACCGGAGGACAGAGACCTTTTTACAATGGTGTCTAACCTGCTGGAGCTTACATCAAGGGAGGTTTTCTCGAACATGGACGACCGTGTACTTTCTGATGGTAATTCCTCCATCTTACATTGTTTCTTCTAGTGATTTTTTACTCTTTTTTAAAATGATTTACTTCTTCTTCTTTGCATGTGTTGTTTGTGTGCATCTTATTATGCAGAGATAAGACATTCGCTTATTTCAGTTCTATCAGCTCGATATAATGATTGAATAAGAAGTCCTTACTCAAGAAAAAATGTAGGCACAAAAGCCAATTGCATTTTCCTTCCCACTATCAAGGTCCTCCGTGCAAAAAACAAGGACTTGCAGATATCTTTAGGTTATGTTTTCACATTCCCGAGATAAGAGTTTTTAGGTTACGTTTTCACATTCCTGAGTTGAGATTTTTTGAGGTTACGTTTTCACATTCCTCAGAAGAGACAAGAAAAATCGTGAGAGCGAGGAGAGACCTCGTCCCCTGCGTCGCCCTCCATGGCGGCGGCGGGTGAATCCTAGATCAAGCACCACTGCCCCCTCCCCACCTTGCTCCCCACCTCGCCGCCACCGGAGGAGCGGCCGGTGAAGCCCGCGCCGGCTCCCGGGAGGGCGGCGGCCAGTGAAGCAATGAGTTAAGCTTTGGGGAGTTGATACATCTCCGTCGTATCTACTTTTTCAAACACTTTTACTCTTGTTATGGACTCAAATTTGCATGATTTGAATGAAACTAACCCGGACTGACAATGTTTTCAGCAGAACTACCATGGTGTTGTTTTTTGTGTAGAAATAAAAGTTCTTGGAACTGGATGAAATGTTTTGGAGACATTTTATGGAATATATAAAAAATACTGAAATAAAGATTCACTTGAGGGGGGCCACCAGTTGTCCACAAGGCAACAGGGTGCGGCCACCCCCTGGGCGCGTCCTGATGCCTTGTGGGGCCCACATGGCTGGGTTTAACCCTAATCTCAAGCCTATAAATTATTTTTCCCCAAGAAAAAAATAAGAGAAGAAGTTTCATCGTGTTTTATGATAAGGAGCCGCCGCCACCTCCTGTTCTTCACCGGGAGAGCTGATCTGGAGTCCGTTCGGGTCTCCAAAGAGAGGGATTCATCGCTATCATCATCACCAACCCTTCCCCATCACCAATTTCATGATGCTCACTACCGGGAGTGAGTAATTCCTTCATAGGTTTGCTCGACGGTGATGAAGTTGGGTGAGATTTTTCATGTAATCGAGTCAATTTGTTAGGGCTTGATCCCTAGTATCCACTATGTTCTGAGATTGATGTTAATATGACTTTGCTATGCTTAATGCTTGTCACTAGGGCCTGGGTGCCATGATTTTAGATGTGAATCCTTTATGTTTTCATGAATATATTTGAGTTCTTGATCCTATGTTGCAAGTTGTATGCACCTATTGCATGTTATGATCCGCATACCCCAAGGTGACAATAATTGGGATTCTTTCCGGTGATGACCGTAGTTTGAGGAGTTCATGTATTTATTATGTGTTAATGCTTTGTTCTGGTTCTCTATTAAAAGGAGGCCTTAATATCCCTTAGATTTCCTTATGGACCCAGCTGCCACGGGAGGGTAGGACAAAATATGTCATGCAAGTTCTTCTTATAAGCATGTATGACTATATACGGAATACATTCCTACATTACATTGTTGAATTGGAGCTATTGTGTATCGCTCTAGGTTGTGACTGTTATATGATGAATATCATCCAACACAAATATCCATCACTTATCCAATTCCTACACTTTTTGCATATTGATCTTTGCTAAGCTACTGTTGTTGTTTCTGTTGTTACAATCATGATAACCCACAAGTATAGGGGACCGTAATAGTTTTTGAGGGTAGAGTATTCAACCCAAATTTATTGATTCGACACAAGGGGAGCCAAAGAATATTTGCAAGTATTAGCAGCTGAGTTGTCAATTCAACCACACCTGGAGATTAATTATCTGCAGCAAAGTAGTATGATAGTTTTGATAGTAGTAGCAACAACAATAGTAACAGTAGCAGTGATAGCAATAATTTTGTAGCAAGTGTAGCAGTAAAGATAGCAGTAGTAACTTAGCAGGAACAATATAAGAGAAATTTGTATCATTGGATCGGTGAATTCATTGGATGATATTCATCATATAACAGTCATAACCTAGGGCAATACGGCACTAGCTCCAGTTCAAAAAATATAATGTAGGCATGTATTCCGTAAATAGTCATACGTGCTTATGGAAAGAACTTGCATGACATCTTTTGTCCTACCCTCCCATGTCAGCAGGGTCCAATTGGAAACTAAGGGATATTAAGGCCTCCTTTTAATAGAGAACCGGAACAAAACATTAACACATAGTGAATACATGAGCTCCTCAAACTACTGTCATCACCGAAAAGTATCCCGACTTCTATCACTCTGGGGTTTGCGGATCATAACACGTAATATGTGACTATAACTTGCAAGATAGGATCTAGAACATATATATAATGGTGATCACTTAAACGGTTCAGATATAAAATCATGGCACCTGGGCCCAAAGTGACAAGCATTAAGCATGGCAAAGTAATAGCAACATCAATCTCAAAACATAATGGATACTAGGGATGAAGCCTTAACAAAACTAACTCAATTACATGATGAATCTCATCCAACTCGCTCACCGACCAATGAGCCTATGAAGGAATTACTCTCTCCCGGTGGGGAGCATCATGAAACTGGCGATAGAGAAGGGTTGGTGATGATGAAGATCAAAGATCCCCCTCTCCGGAGCCCCAAACGAACTCCAGATATGGCCTCCCGATGAAGAACAGGAGGTGGCAGCGGTTCTGTCTCGTGAAATGTGATAATACTTTCTCCCTGATTTTTTCTGGAAAAATAGGTATTTATGGAGTTGGATTCAGGGTCTGCAGGGCCACCAGGTGGGGACAACCCACCTGGGCGCGCCTGGAGGGGGGCGTCCTGGTAGATTGTGCCCACCTAGGGGCCCCTCTGGTGGTTCTTGGCTCCAGTAATTCTCTTTTATTATATAAAAATTCATCGCAAAGTTTCGTTCCAATCCGATAACTTTTATTTCTGCACAAAAAATAATACCATGGTGGTTCTGGTGAAAACACCGCCAGTCCGGGTTAGTTTCATTCAAATCATGCAAATTAGAGTCCAAAACAAGAGGAAAAGCGTTAGGAAAAGTAGATACGACAGAGATGTATCAACTCCCCCAAGCTTAAACTTTTGCTTGTCCTCAAGTAATCCAGTTGATAAACTGAAAGTGGAAAAGAAAAACTTTTACGAACTCTTTTGCTCTTGTTTACACAAATAATCTTAAGTAGCACCCAGGTTTTCAACAAAGATCATGACTAACCATGTCAACAATGACTCTTAAAAATTATATTAACTCATATCAATGATATAATCAACTAGCGAGCAATAATAAGATATCTCAAATGACAACACTTTATCAAAACAACCATGATATAATATGACAATAATGGTATCTCGCTAGCCCTTTCTGAGACCGCAAAACATAAATGCAGAGCACCTCCAAAGTTCAAGCAGCGACTAAACATTGTAATTCATGGTAGAAAAGATCCAGTCATGATGCACCCAACATTAGCTACACACAATACATGAGGATGACAATAGTGCTCTCAGGATCTCGCGCTTATTTGAGAAGGTGATGACACAACATAAAAGTAAATAGATAGTCCCTTTGCAGAGGGAAGGAGTGATTTGCAGGGGTGCCAGAGCTCAAAATTTTAAAATAGATGTAAACGAAATTTTGAGAAATGCACACTTCTTGTTTACTTCGTGACCATTAGTTATCGGTATCTTCCATGCTAAACACATTAATGGCAGTTCCCAAGCGATAAAAAGTAAAGGTTTACTCCCCCTCCACCAAAAAAAACACTCCACGGCAAACCGAATCCAAGGGTACCGTCCATACCAATAACAGTCCTAGGGGAGTTTTATTTAATTATTTGCAATTTTGAATTAGGGACTGGTGGAGGACGAGTGGATAAAAACTCATAATGAGAATAACCCGCTTAACATGGAAGATACTGACTACCTCCTGTCACTCTATGAACAATCCATGAACACAAAAGGATACTTATTGGAAGTTTTTAGATGTGGCACATGCAAATTTACTTAGAACGACAGGGTAATACCGCATATAGGTAGGTATGGTGGACTCATCTGAAATAACTTGGGTTTTAGGATTTTGTTGCACAAGCAGTATTCTAGCTTAGTATAGGCGAAGGCTAGCAAATAGGTTGAGAAGCGGCCAGCTAGAGAGCAAAAACGGTCATGAACATGCATTATGCATAAGTAACATTGGATACTAGCATGAGTAGGATATGATCACCATGAACATAAATATCATAGAGGCTATGTTGGTTTTGATTCAACTACATGCATGAACATGTGCCAAGTCAAGCCACTCGAACATTCAGAGGAGGATACCACATCATCATACTACATCACAATCATTTTAACGCAATGTTGACATCCAAGATAAATCATTATCCACTCCTAGCTACTTAAGCATGGCATGAGAAACTATAATCTCTAATGGTCATTGCAAACATGTTTGATCATAATAGGCTGAATCATGGATACTAGGTTAAACATATTTACAAAAACAGAACTAGTTGAGTTCATACCCGTTTCTCTCTGCAACAGTCAGTTCATCAAATATCATCATTATTTCCTTTCACTTGCACGACCAAACGATATGAAAAAGATAAAAGTGCATTAGTGTCATGGATTAATTTGGAATCTGCACACATTTTATTCAAAGGATAAGACAAGGTAATTTGAGCTCTTTGTTAGATCAACAATAATGCATATGAGAGCCACTCAACATTTTGATCGTGATCTTCTCCTCGATATGACTCAATAAAAGGAAAATAATGTCAAAGAAACACACTAAAATATTTTTTGAGTTTTTAGTTTTTCTTGAAGAAAGCAAATTAAAGAAAAGAAAAAACAAAAACGAGAAAAACTATTTACACGGGAAAGCTCCCAACAAGCAAAAGAAGAACTAGGAAATCTTTTTGGGCTTTCTTTTTAATACTACAACTAACTAAACTAGAAAGAAAAACCGAAAAGAAGCAAGAACCATTTTTTTGTTTTCTCAAAGTTTTTCAAAAACACAAGAAGAAAGCAAGAAAATAAATTTATCAAGGATAATACAACAAAAAATTGTGGACACCGACAACTGAAATGAAATGTGTGAATCATGAATGTAATGTCGGTGGGCATACGTACTCCCCCAAGCTTAGGATTTTGGCCTAGATTGGTAATCACTACTAGAAGTAGCCATGAGGTCCCATGTTGAAGTGGTGTGGAGCGGGCACCTGAGCGTCCCACTCCTGAGGCTCCTCCTTTGCTGCCGCCTCGTTGTTACGGTAGGCGACAATGTCCTCAGGCATGATCACGTATCTGCCCCTGGCAATAGAATCAAACAAAGCAGGTGCAGGCAACTGAATAATATCACGGGTAATCACACTGAAAACCAGGTTGTAAGGAATATCAATAGTAGTGTTCTCGCCATCAATGAATTGATGATGTGCCATATCATGGCGATCTAAGTAAACCTTGGGCAAGGGATAATCATGCTGGCATATCCGAACGTTAAAGTGACTCGCTAAGCGAGCAGCATAAATACTGCCATGAATTTTACCCTTGGACTTGTTAAGGTGAAGGCGACGTGCCACAATAGCTCCTAAGCTATAAGTGTTATTGCTGAAAAGCGCACGTTGTAAGACAGTGAAATTTGGGGCACTGAGTGCACCAACGTTCTCCCTAGCAAGTAAACATTTTGCAGTGAATAGAGCAAAATAATGCAAAGAAGGAAAATGCAAGCTAGTGGCGGTGACACTCGACACCCCTCTCTCATCTCCCATTGACATAGTACGATAAAAGTCCTCAAATTCTGTAGGCCTAGGCTCCCTTATTTCCCTGTTAGAAGGGATCAAGCATATATCACAAAATTTAGTAAGTGGTATCTGACGAGGTTCAGCATATAAATTAAACTGCACCTCAGGGGGGTTATTCCTACTCAGAAAATGGAAACTTTGCACAAATGAATTTTTGAGGAGATGATATTGTTCACACTCAGCTACGATGAAGTCGGTGAGGCTGGCGTTAGCAGCAAATTGTGCAAACTCGTGACGGATTCCAGCTCCATCCATGAGGGGGTTGTGCGGCCATTCGCACGGCCGCACCTCTGCTATTCTCCGGGTGCAGAGATCATTGTCTGATGATTTCACAATAACCCCCTTGGAGTTCTTCTTGGAAGCAAACTTCCTAAAGAAACTCATCTTATTCCTATGAAAAAAATTATGAAAAAATTTAGTCCACAAAACTTCACAAGATTAATAGCAACTACTCATAGGGATGCATAGAGGCCATATCAAGCATTCAAACTACTTAGAACTCTAAAAATTCAACATGCAAGCTCATCTACAACAGCACCAAGAGTAGCTATTTATTTAAAATATAAACCACTAAAAAGAAAAACTAATTGGACCAATGGAGGAGTCACATACCAAGTAGCAATCCCCCAAAATAGTTTCGGAAATGGAGCTTCAAGTAAAGAGATCGAAATCCGCAGGTTTGAGAGCAAGAACACGAGGGAGAGAGCAATTGTGAGTTTTTATGGAGGTAGGTGATGACATGGGCTAAAGACATAAGTGAGGGGGGCCACATGGGGACCACAACCCACCAGGGCGCGCCTGGGGGTGCTGGCGCGCCCAGGTGGGTTGTGCCCACCTGGTGCACCCCATCTAATGTTATTTGCGCTAAAAATTCTTAAATATTCAGAAAAAATTGTATTAAATTTTCAGGGCATTCCGAGAACTTTTATTTTTGGGTCATTTTTTATTGTACGAGAAATTCCGAAAACAAATAAAACATGGCATTTTATCCTATTTAACTAAGAAAAACAAAAAGTAAGGATAGAAAGTAGTGCCTACTGAATTCATCAACTTCATACCTCCCAAAAGTGATCCATTAATAAGGTTGATCAACTCCTATTAACAACCACCTTCAATTAGCATGAAACCGAAGAATTTTTGTAAAGCACTAAGTTACCTCAACGGGGATATATGTCCCCAACAATAAGCATTTCATATTTCTTTTTGGCAGTAGGTAGAGTTAGTTGAAAGCTTCCAATGGTGAGTGTCGGAGTTTTTCAATAACATTAATACCATTAACTTGGAATTATTTTTTCCGAAAGTGCACCGTACGCTCATTACCATTGATATGAAAAGTGACCTTTCTTTTGTTGCAATCAATAACAGCCCCTGTAGTATTCAAGAAGGGTGTACCGAGGATAATCGACATGTTGTCGTCCTCGGGCATCTCAAGTATAACAAAGTGAGTTAAAATAGTAACGTTAGCAACAACAACGGGCACATCCTCACAAATACTGATAGGTATGACAGTTGATTTGTGTTGGGGAACACGGTAATTTAAAAAAAATCCTACGAACATGCAAGATCTATATAGGTGATGCATCACAATAAGAGGGGAGAGTGTGTCCACGTACCCTCGTAGACCGAAAGCGGAAGCGTTTCAATAACGCGGCTGATGTAGTCGAACTTCTTCGCGATCCAGCCGATCAAGCACCGAACATATGGAACCTCCGCGTTCAGCACACGTTTAGCTCGATGATGTCCCTTGTGCTCTTGATCCAGTTGAGGACGAGGGTGAGCTCCATCAGCATGACGGCATGGCGACGGTGATGATGATGCTACCGGTGCAGGGCTTCGCCTAAGCACTATGATGGTATTATCGAGGTGTGTAACTGTGGAGGAGGGGGGCACCGCACATGGTTATGAGAAACTTGTGTGTTCTAGGGTGCCCCCTGCCCCCGTATATAAAGGAGCAAGGGGGAGGCCGGCCGGTCCCTAGGGCACGCCCAAGAGAGGAGTCCTACTAGGACTTCCTAGTCCTAGTCCTAGTAGGATTCCACTTCAAGGAAGGAGGGGGGAAGGAAAGGAGAGGGAGAGGGAGTAGGAAAAGGGGGGCGCCGCCCCCCTTTCCTTGTCCTATTCGGACTCAAGGGAGGCACACGGCCAGCCCTCCCGTGGCCCTCCTCTCTCTCCACGAAGGCCCATACTGGCCCATTAGTTCCCCGGGGGGTTCCGGTAACCCCTTCGGAACTCCGGTTTTATCTGAAACCTCCCGGAACTCTTCCGGTGTCCGAATAACATGGTCCAATATATCAATCTTTATGTCTCGACCATTTCGAGACTCCTCGACACATCTGTGATCTCATCCGGGAATCCGAACAAAGTTCGGTCATAAAAACACATAACTCATAATACATATTGTCATCAAATGTTAAGCGTGCGGACCCTACGGGTTCGAGAACTATGTAGACATGACCAAGACACATCTCCGGTCAATAACCAATAGCGGAACCTGGATGCTCATATTGGCTCCTACATATTCTACGAAGTTCTTTATCGGTCAAACCGCATAACAACATATGTTGTTCCCTTTGTCATTGGTATGTTACTTGCTCGAGATTCGGTCGTCGATATCATCATACCTAGTTCAATCTCGTTACCGACAAGTCTATTTACTCGTTCCGTAATACTTCATCCCGTAACTAACTCATTAGTCACATTGCTTGCAAGGCTTATAGTGACGAGCATTGCCGAGAGGGCCCAGAGATACCTCTCCGAAACTCAGAGTGACAAATCCTAATCTTGATCTACGCCGACCCAACAAACACCTTCGGAGACACCTATAGAACATCTTTGTAATCACCCTTTTATGTTGTGTTCTTTGATAGCATACAAGGTGTTCCTCTGGTATTCGGGAGTTGCATAATCTCATAGTCTGAGGAACATGTATAAGTCATGAAGAAAGCAGTAGCAATGAAACTGTAACGATCATAATGCTAAGCTAACAGATGGGTCATGTCCATCACATAATTCTCCTAATGATGTGATCCCGTTCATCAAATGACAACACTTGTCTATGGTTAGGAAACATAACCATCTTTGATAACGACCTAGTCTAGTAGAGGCATACTAGGGACACTATGTTTTATCTATGTATTCACACATGTACTAAGTTTCCGGTTAATACAATTCTAGCATGAATAATAAACATTTATCATGATATAAGGAAATAAATAATAACTTTATTATTTCCTTTAGGGCATATTTCCTTCAGTCTCCCACTTGCACTAGAGTCAATAATCTAGTTCACATCGTCATGTGATTTAACACCAATAATTCACATCTTTATGTGATTTGTTCACATTGCCATGTGTCTAACACCCAAAGGGCTTACTAGAGTCAATAATCTAGTTCACATCGTGTCGTGGAATTGTCAAGGCAGATGTCCTAGTGTGAGGACTTAGTCGTGGAGCCATCACAACTAGGTTAGCTTAAAGGGGTTAAACGGGACCAAGGACATAGAGAGTTTATACTAGTTCGACCCCTTGCGGTGAAGGTAAAGGCCTAATCCAGTTAGAGGTGGTATTGCTTATGTCTTGATTACCAAGGAGCGAATACGCTTCACCTAGCTTTCGATCTCTTGTTTCTTGCCCTGAACCACCGCCGAGTTGTCCCTTTATATACACATGTTGACGCCCAGCGGCTCACAGAGTCCCGGCCGGCTCATAGACAACATGTTCGGCTCGGTGACTAAATGCACTTTCCTTACAATATAAGTCATACACATACGACGGTTTACCCCTATGGGCCTTAAGTCGCCCTTGGGCCTTGGGCCCTTGCTTCGTGAACCGCCACCTTCAACATCCTCATGGGCTTCATATTGATGAACCGCCATAGGTATAACCTGACCCCTCCTGGACGGGTCATACCTAATAGTCATATCCCCAACATTAGGCCCCAGATTGATTTGAACTTGTTCATGTCAATCTTCAGCACTTAGAAAAAAATTTGTCCTTCTTTATTTGTGCGAGATCTCATAACCCGCCATGATGTCATCTCCTGCGATTGTGGTAACCCGCCATGATGTCATCTGCCATTAATTTTACACAATATCCAATATATCTTAACAGATCCTTATTTTAATAACCATTTCGAAAATCGAGGCCTCCAAATGGCTGGAAAATCATTCTTTGACCTCCTCATTTTTCGCGCCCACTTGTTACCCTTTTCCTTATAAATAGGGTCAAACAGCCCTCCGTTCACTTTCCCCCTTGCCTTCTCATCTTCTTCTTCCTCTCGCGACTCCTCTGCCACCTCGAGCTTCGCTGCCGCCGCCCTCCGACCGCTGCACCAACTTAGGCCACTGCATCAACTTGACTGATCCAGAAAACTCCGGTGCTCCACCTCAATCCATCTACATCTGTAGGTGTTCATCTCCCTATGCGTCAGATCTGCATTAGGGTTAGCCTTGCTCTTTGGTGTTCTTTGTTGTTCTTCACTGCCCCTCTAATCAGTCCTTACTTAGATCCAAATATGTCCTTTAAGACGCATGGAATCTGTTTCCATTCCTTCTCTTATCACAAAACTTGCTTCACATATGCAGAAATCTCGCCCTTGTGCTAGTTCCTCTGCTGCTGCAATATTTAGGTTTTGATTTATTTTCTTTTTTCACACAACGCTAGATCCAAACCACCTGCTCCAGTCTGTAAAATCTGTTTTTTCAACACTTAGCAGAATTCACTCATGATAGATATCAATCTGGTCATGGCGGCTTACATCACAGATTATCACTTAGACATATATCATTAGGCCCCTTTTAAGTCGCCACTCTGAATATGTATTGTAGTGTTTTACCTCCGGCTTAATGAATCAAATTAAACTGGCAAAATTGTTCTTTCTTTTAGGCTTCTTTCTTCACAATGCCGCCAAGGACAGCCACTTCATGTAATTGGGTTCCCTCCATTGTCACTAAGGACACGCTCAAAGACTTTGTCAAAACTGGCTATTTACCAGAAAAAACTGTCATGCATTATTGCGCCCCCAATCCAGAAGAAGAAAGACCTCAGCCAAAGGATGATGAGGTCATTGTTTTTACTGATCACATGAATCGGGGCTTCTAACTGCCCGGTTCTAAATTTTTCCGAGATGTTCTGCACTTCTTTCAGCTTCATCCTCAAGACATCAGACCCAATTCCGTGTCAAACATCTGCAACTTTCAAGTTTTCTGTGAAGTATACCTTCAAGAGGAGCCCAGTGTTGAACTGTTTAGAGAATATTTTTATCTGAACCGCCAAAATGAGTTTACAAATGGACCCGGCTTGGAACTTGGCGGAATCTCAATTCAACGAAGAAGAGATGCTATCTTCCCCTATGCTCGCTTGCCAAGTCACCCCAAAGATTGGAACCAGACATGGTTTTATTGCAAAGATACCTCTCCCGCTGACGAGAAGCCACTGCCAGGCTATCGTGCCCAGCGTCTTAACTCAAAACATCATCTTCCTAAGAAGCTTACCGCTGCTGAACGTGCAAACCTCGCCCCCACCATTGCAAAGGTCAAGGCTCTGCTGGGAAACGATTTAACTGGCATTGACTTGGTTCGATGCTGGGTTGCTTGGCGGATCATACCCTTGAGTTGTCGATCCGGCTTAATGTGTACTTACACGGGTGGTAAAAAGGATCCACTATGCCACAGGTCTGTGCATTTAACTGATGATGTAATCAATGAAATGACAAAGAGCCTTCTAAATGAAGATCTGGAAGACTACAACAAAGTGTGTCTGAACCCTTTCTGCAAACTTAACCCGCCACCAGAGGTGAGTCTTTAAATTACTTACTTTACCTTCATCACTCCAATATTCTGTTAACTCAACTTTGATGACTTTCACAGGCTGACTCTGATTTTTGGAAAAATAAATATAACTATGAAGCTGCCAAAACGGCCAGGGCTGCCAAGAAAGCCGCCAAGAAAACCACCAAGAAGAATAAGAAGAAATCAAGTACTTCTGAGCTGTTTGAACTGGACGACAACTCTAAGTCGGAGGTAGCTCTTGATTCCCTTGGCTCCTTTTTCAACTAACTTATTGACACTGATTATCATCAGGATGACACGAGGGCCAGTTAAGCAATCGAGGAAGAGGTAACTATCATTTCCTCTGACTTCGAGCCTTTGCCAAGACAGAAAACTCGAAGAGTAACCCGGAAAGTAAGCTTTTCACACCTCTTAGCTCATCTGGATCCTCACTTTCTTTTGAAGCAACAGCAGCACAAGAGCCGGCGACAGACTCGGACCAGCGGAGGTGAAGTATTATCTTCCGGCTTACCAAACACTTCAAGGAAACATCAAAAGAGGTCATCCCCGATTTAAACTCTTTTTATACTCTGGTGGGTCTCATCCTCCGACCACTTAATTCTTCCAATTCAAATTATTAGGAGACTTCTCGCTCCTCTTCCGGCGACTCATCATAGTCCCAGCTGCTGGCTCTCAAAACTGCTCCTGGGTAATAACAATTACTTACTACTTGCTTTCTCCTTAGGTTCTTATCTTTGTACCGACTTCTCATAACTCATCAAGTGGAAAAGCAAAAACCAGCAAGAAGGCAAAGGTGACTAAACCGGCCGAAGACCCCAAAGTTCTTGAACCGGAGCAACAGATTCCAGCACCTGACACCTCCGTCCCACAACCAGAAGAATCGGTTCATGCCGTTCCACTAGAAATTCATGACCCTTCCATTGATTAGACAAACAACAATCCTTTGAATCCTGAATCATCAAGCCCAATTAAACCAGCTGAACCACATGCCGATGATCTGATGATTAGTAGCACCGGCTTTAGAGAGCCGGGAAGACCTACTGTCTTGGCCAAACACTTCTCCAAAGAAGAATATGTTGAGAAATGAAAAGTGAGATTTGACGTTGCCAACTATTCTCAGCTGAGCATTCGTGAAGTTTTCTCTGGTTATCTCAATCAAGTGCACACCAGCCACGACTTTGAAGTCAACATGGTGAAGCAGATGCACCAAAAATATGAGGTATAAACTCCTTTTTTACTGAGTTATGCATATCCTATTAGCCCCCAAGTCTATTGTGTATGATAGGCTTGAATATGTTGTAGACTTAGAATTACCCTTGATAGAATCTTTCAAAAATTCGGCTTACCCATCGGAGTTATAGCAGATCCTTAATAATGAACACTGCATCCGTAGCCCCCAAGGGCCGGTTTAAACAACATGGATGAGCCGGTCCTACTCATCATGATTTATAAATCAAAGCTTACTTGTGTAGCCCCCATGAGCCGACTGTGATCGTTTGCGGCACATACGGGTCATCATAAAGTAGTTAGAAGATACAAGCATTATGCATTATCCCCCAAGTGCCAAGTACTTTTGCTTCAAAAGTGCTTGGGACTTATTCACATAAGCCATTGTATGAATAATTTTTTTGGCAGGCATTAGCCCCCCAAGTGCCAAGTGTTATTGCTTGCAAAAGGCTTGGGACTTCATTTCTGTAACCCAAATATGAACATGATTTTGAACTGGTGTATGTGCATGACACCACTGCTCAACTTCAATCGCAATTGACTAACATGAAAACCCGGCTGGAGCATCAAGAATCTAAGACCCGGAAGGCGGACTCAAAATTCCAATTTAGCTTGGCTGAGACGGAAAAGCTGAAGACCAATTTTGAGGCTGAAAGAAACGCCCGGGCTGAAGAAAAAACTGCCTTGATACAGCAGGCTGAAAAGGCTGAGGCGGCTCTTCAGGAGGTGACCACTGAGCTTACCGGTTTAAAACATCGTGTATCCCAGATGGTTTCTGCTATCTTTGGTGAGTCGCCTTTGATTGTAGAAACCGCCTCTAACCAATCCATAATTATAATGCAGGTCCCAGGAGCAACAGTCTTAATCAAGAGATGCTTGTGAAGCTCAAGGTTGTTTATACACTTGTTGAACAATTATATACTGGAACTCAGCGCGCACTGGCCACAATTTCTCCGACTAACCAAGCACCTACTCTCTTGAGTGATGTATTGAAAAAGCTTTCTGTTCTGCCTGAGAGGATTAATGAGATGAAGCGATCATCTGCAAGAGCTAGTGCTGTGACAGCTTTAAGCCAGGCAAAGGCACGGCTAGCAGAGCTAGACCCGGCCGATTTAGCTACTGTATATCCAAGCTTAAAATAGGATGGCACTCCCTTTGAGAAGAAAGACTTTGCTGCCTGTGTGAAGGAGATACGTCCTTTGGCCAGCCTGATTGCCAATGAAACAGATCTTTCAAGATACCAACCGGCTTATGACATGGAGAATTAGAAGCTGCCTACGCTGGCTTATAAAGTGATGGATCTAATTCCCCCAATCCGTAAGCATACTTTCACTCCTGAAGTTGAACCGTCCAAGTTTATAGATGATGAAGCTAAATTTCAAACCTTGTGTGGCATTGATTGGTCATCACCAAACTTCCAAGCAATAGAGGAGGACGAAGAACTGGAGAAGGATGATCCAGAAGCTTCAAACCATCAGGGCCAAGAAGATTGATCCGCTGGGCGGTTCATATATTTGATCTTCTGAAAACACTTAATCATTTTGGCTCATTGAGTCATGTAATAGGCCAGTAAAAACTTTGCTCTGTCGTGCCATTGTGCACGTTTGTTCTTTGCCCAACACTATTTGATCCGCCACTTGGAAACTATCATTATATCCTTATGATGATGTTGATCCGCCGTATCCTGCACACAAGTAGATCGCAAGAGCCCTAGCAGTTTACCGAAGGGCGGGTCATAATACCCCATATAAAGCCACTGGTGACTAAAATAGTTCATGAACAGGGGCAGTTTAAACATAATCATGTATAATTATAAAAAAAATCATACCTGATATATTGAATCATACTGCCGGCTTATGATACCAATGCAGTAAGGGTGATAACCCAAAAAACTTAGAAGATAATATTTCCAAGTATTTAATATCATCATACACTGGCGACTTGTTGTTCAAAACCAGGCCGGGTTATCGCAGACCATGGATATACTCAAATATGAACCGTAAGAATTGAGGCTATATGGCTTGAATCACCTTAAACCTTATGTCAATATGGTACCAAGATGAATCCAACAAATGTTAAAAAAACAAGCAAAGCAAGAAAACGAGGCCGGAAGGTTTTGGTGAATACACCTGGTGTTCCAAACCAGCTCACAAGGGTAGTAACGCTATGTTCTTTTTGGTGAATACACCTATGTTTGAACAGGAAGCCCCAAGTGCTTGTGGCATTGCGCCGATCAAGAGGGATATTCACAGCTATGTTCTCTTTGGTGAATACACCTATGTTTGAACAGGAAGCCCCCAAGTGACCTTTGAAATTGTGGCATTGCGCCGATCAAGAGGGATATTCACAGCTATGTTCTCTTTGGTGAATACACCTATGTTTGAACACGAAGCCCCCAAGTGACCTTTGAAATTGTGGAATTGCACCGATCAAGAGGGATATTCACAGCTATGCTCTCTTTGGTGAATACACCTATGTTTGAACAGGAAGCCCCCAAGTGACCTTTGAAATTGTGGCATTGCACCGATCAAGAGGGATATTCACAACTATGTTCTCTTTGGTGAATACACCTATGTTTGAACAGGAAGCCCCCAAGTGACCTTTGAAATTGTGGCATTGCACCGATCAAGAGGGATATTCACAGCTATGTTCTCTTTGGTGAATACACTTATGTTTGAACAGGAAGCCCCCAAGTGACCTTTGAAATTGTGGCATTGCGCCGATCAAGAGGGATACTCATAGCTATGTTCTCTTTGGTGAATACACCTATGTTTGAATAGGAAGCCCCCAAGTGACCTTTTTTTAAATTATGGCGTTGCGCCAATCAAGATGGATATTCACAACTATGTTCTCTTTGGTGAATACACCTATATTTGAACAGGAAATCCCCAAATGACCTTTTTGTGATGAAAAAGATTCATTATTCTTGGGGATGAAATGACAGAGGCCCTGCTTTATCATGGATGCCAGCTTTATTATAAACATCATAGTATATACATTGTCAAAATGTGTACATCATAAGAGCCGGTGGCTCAAGTGCAGTAAGGCCGAAGCTGAGCAATATTCCATGGCCGGCGGGTCTCCTCCACTGACTAACGTGAGTCCTTGTGGTCTCGAATATCGATAAGGTAGTATGACCCGCTGTTCAAATTCTTACTAACCACAAAGGGTCCTTCCCATGGTGGGGATAGCTTGTGCATATCAGTCTGATCCTGGATAAGCCGGAGCACCAAGTCACCTTCTTGAAAGGTTCTGGTCTTAACCCGACGGTTGTGATAACGGCGTAGATCTTGTTGGTAAATTACCGAGCGAGCCGCCGCAAGGTCACGCTCCTCATCTAACAGGTCAAGTGCATCCTGATGTGCTTTTTCATCCCCAGCTTCAACATAAGCCGCCACGCGGGCCGAGTCGTGACGGATGTCACTAGGGAGAACCGCCTCTACTCCGTAAACCATGAAGAAAGGCATGTAACCCATAGATCTGTTGGGGGTAGTATTGATACTCCATAGTAATGAAGGTAACTCCTCCACCCAACAACCCGACGTCCTCTGCAAAGGAACCATAAGCCGGGGCTTGATGCCTCTCAAAATTTCTTGATTGGCTCTTTCAGCTTGACCATTGGATAGGAGATGAGCTACTGACGATACGCCAAGTCGAATATGCTCACGTTGACAAAACTCTTTCATAGAACCCTTGGACAGATTAGTGCCACTATCAGTTATAATGTTGTGGGGAAAACCAAAGCAAAAAATCACCTTTTTGATGAATTGAACCGCTATTGCCGCATCACACTTACTGACCGGTTTTGCTTCGACCCACTTTGTGAATTTGTCAACCGCCACCAAGAGGTGGGTCTTTTTATCCTTGGACCTTTTAAAAGGCCCAACCATATCAAGCCCCCAAACTGCAAACGACCAAGTAATTGGAATCATACTCAATTCTAGAGCCCGCCGTGAAAAATTCTGACAACCATCACATTTACTGACCAAATCCTCTGCATCAGCATGAGCCGTCATCCAATAAAATCCATGACAAAAAACTTTAGCCACGAGAGATTTAGAGTCGGCATGATTACCACAATCTCCTTCATGAATCTCGTGAAGAATCTCACGACCCTCTTCAGGAGAAACACAACGTTGAAACGCCCCAGTGACACTGCAATGGTGTAACTCTCTGTTAACAATTGTCATTGACTTAGACCACCGGGCTATCTGTCTGGCCAAAGTTTCATCCTCAGGAAATTCGCCCCGGGTCATATAAGCCAAATATGGAACTGTCCAATCAAGAATAGCATGAAGAGCCGCCACCAATTGTGCTTCCGGGTCACGAATAGCCAGATCTTCCTCTGTAGGCAACTTGACAGAAGGGTTATGCAGAATATCCAAGAAAGTGTTAGGTGGCACCGGCTTACGCTGGGATCCCAACCGGCTTAAGGCATCAGTCGCCTCATTTTTTGTCCGATCAATGTGTTCCACTTGATAGCCCTTGAAGTGCCCAGCAATAACGTCAACCTCACGGCGATAAGCTGCCATGAGTGGATCCTTAGAATCCCATTTTCCTGAAACTTGCCGAGCCACCAAGTCTGAGTTGCCGAAACATCGTACCAGGCTTAAACTCATCTCCTTAGCAATCCGAAGGCCATGGAGCAAGGCTTCATACTCAGCTGCATTGTTAGTACAGGGAAACATCAACCTTAAAACATAACAAAACTTGTCACCTCGAGGGGAAACTAAGACCACTCCAGCCCCCGAGCCCTCCAATTGCCTGGACCCATCAAAGTGAATAGTCCAATATGTGTTATCTGGCTTTTCTTCAGGAATCTGTAGCTCTGTCCAGTCATTGATGAAATCCACAAGTGCTTGAGACTTGATGGCCATGTGAGGCATATACTTCAAACCATGAGGTCCAAGCTCAATGGCCCACTTGGCTACCCGACCTGTGGCTTCTCTGTTTTGAATAATACCCCCTAAGGGAGCAGAACTAACCATAGTGATGGGATGACCCAGAAAATATTTCTTAAGCTTCCGACTGGCCATGAACACCCCATAAAAGAGCTTCTGCCAGTGAGGATACCTCTGCTTGGACTCAATGAGTACTTCACTGATATAGTAAACCGGCCGTTGAACCGGATATTCCTTGCCCGCTTCCTTCCATTCCACCACGACAGCTACACTGACAGCCCGGGCATTAGCAGCCACATATAATAGCAACGGCTTCTTATCAATAGGAGCAGCAAGGACTGGTAGCTCAGCTAGCTGTTTCTTCAAAGCTTCCAACGCATCATTAGCAACATCACTCTAGACAAAGTGATCTGTTTTCTTCATCATCTGGTACAGTGGTATGGCCTTCTCACCCAACCGGCTTATGAACCGGCTTAACGCAGCAATACGACCCGCCAGATGTTGAACATCATTGATACACGCCGGCTTTGACAAGGAGGTAATGGCCTTGATCTTCTCCGGGTTAGCTTCAATGCCTTTGTTAGAAACCAGAAATCCCAAAAGCTTGCCTGCTGGCACAGCAAAAACACACTTGGCCGGGTTAAGCATCATCTTGTAGACCCAGAGATTGTTGAAGGTCTCCTTCAAATCATCTATCAAAGTTTCTTTCTCTCTGGATTTCACCACAATATCATCCACATAAGCATGAACATTGCGCCCAATCTGACTATGAATACAAATCTGCACACATCGCTAGTAAGTCGCCTGGGCACTCTTGAGCCCAAAAGGCATAGACACATAGCAGAAGGCTCCAAAGGTAGTGATAAAAGATGTCTTCTCCTGGTCTTTAACTGCCATCTTGATCTGATGATAACCAGAATAAGCATCCAAAAACTCAAATGCTCACAACCCGCCGTAGCATCAATGATTTTATCAATACAAGGGAGAGCAAAAGGATCAGCTGGACAGGCCTTGTTTAAGTCCGTGTAGTCCACACACATACGCCAAGTGCCATTCTTCTTAAGCACCAGCACTGGATTAGCGAACCACTCAGGATGAAAGACTTCAACAATGAACCCAGCCGCTAAGAGCTGGGCCACTTCTTCACCAATGGCCTTACTCCTCTCCTCATTGAAGCGACAAAGGAATTGCTTGACTGTCTTAAACTCCGGATCAATATTAAGAGTGTGCTCAACGAGTTCCCACGGTACACCTGGCATATCAGAAGGTTTCCATGCAAAGATGTCCCGGTTCTCATGGATGAACTCGATGAGCATGCTTTCCTATTTTGGATCCAAGTTAGCACTGATATTGAACTGCTTGGATGAATTGCCAGGAACAAAAGTCAACTAGCTTAGTGTTATTGACCAACTTAAACTTCAATACCGGATCATGCTCTGTGGTTGGCTTTTCAAAGATGTCATATCCGCCGGATCAACATTGTGTTTGTAGAACTTCAATTCCTCTGTTGCACAGACAGATTCAGCATAAGCAGCGTCACCTTCTTCACACTCCAAAGCTATTTTCCGACTTCCATGCACTATGATTGTCCCCTTGTAACCCGACATCTTGATCTGCAGATAAACATAACAAGGCCGTGCCATGAACTTGGCATAAGCCGGCCGTCCAAACAAAGCATGATACGAGCTTTTAATCTGGACCACTTCAAAGGTCAACCTCTCAAACCTGGAATCATGTTCATCCCTAAAGGCCACTTCCAGATCAATCTTGCCTACAGGATATGCCGACTTATGAGGCACTACCCCATGGAAAACAGTATTAGATGGCTGAAGACTTTTGTCAGTCAACCCCATGCGACGGAAAGTATCACAATGAAGGATATTAATGCTGCTACCCTCATCCATGAGTACCTTAGTGAATTTATATCCACCAACTTGAGGCGCCACCGCCAAAGCCAAGTGACCCAGATTATCAACCCGGGGCGGGTGATCCTCTCAACTCCACATAATGGGGAACTGCCGGCTCAACGGCGTTCACAACCCTTTTATGGAGCTTCTGATCTTGCTTGCATAAACTTGTGGTGAAGACGTGGTACTGCCCACTGTTCAACTGCTTCGGATGAGTTTGATATCCAGACTGCTGCTGCTGCTGACCCCCTGACTGGATTGTTTATGGTAACCACCCTGATTACCTTGATGGTTTTGGTGACCCTGTAAGCCAGAACTAGAGCCGCCACCACCGTAACCCGGGCCATGAGATTCACCACCACCCGAACCTGAGCCGCCGCTCGACCCATGATTGTTCTGGAATAAATCAGATTTTTTGAACTCCCTCATAATTTGACAATCCTTCCAAAGGTGACTGGACGACCTTTCCTTCGTGACATGCTTTGGGCAGGGCTGATTTAGCAACTGCTCAAGATTGAGACCTGATCCACCTGTCTGAGGAGGTGGCTTCCCCTTACGACGCTGACCATTATTCTCCGTATTGGTATTGGCCACAAAATCTAAATTACTAGCAGCCTTGCGCTTACCATTGCCCCCCCTGATTCGCCGGGTTATGCTGCCGACCCTTGGTGTTGCCACTCTTCTTTCCCTTTCCCGGCTTTTCATCATCAGACTCGGGGTCCTTGGCACTATCAGAGTCGGCATATTTAGTTAGAGCCGCCATCAGTTCCCCCATATCATTGCAATTGCGCTTGAGCCGCCCTAGCTTCTGTTTGAGAGACAAAAAATGGCATTTCTTCTCTAACATTAGGACATTAGAGCCGGCATTGATGTTATCCAATGAGTGCAGGATAGCCTTGACCCGGCGCACACCCTTCTTGGGCGCAAGCATCCAAATCCATAATCGACATGGGCCGTTTGCACATATCTTTAAAGTTCTGGATAAACTGGGATTTTAGCTCATCCCATGACCCGATGGAATTGGCAGGCAGCCCTTTTAACCAAATATGGGCCGTCCCATCCAGCACCATGGTGAAGTACTTGGCGCATGCAGCATCGCTGACCTCCAACAGTTCCATGGCCATCTCGTAACTCTCAATCCACGCCTCAGGGGGTATGTCGGCTGTGTAATTAGGCACCTTACGAGATCCTTTGAAATCCTTAGGTAGATGCTCATTCCATAGAGCCGGCACTAAACATGGTATACCCGTGGTTCTAGAGGTCACGCCTTCCTCCATCGAAGTCGTCGGATAAACCGGAAGATGTTGATGAGCCGACCGCTGAGCCGCCTGCTCAGCTTCTCGATGTGCCATGTCCTTATCGACCAAATCATGAACACCATCACGCGCCGGGTCATGCCCACGCGGCTGGCTATGGCGCCGGTCATTTCTTGAAAAGGCCGGTGAGTCCATGTGTCTTCTATAACTCCGGCTTGGGCGAGGGGTCGAATGAATCCTCTCCCGACTGTAAGTATATGCCTCCTACTATACCAATGCTATTTGAAGAAGCTCTCTAGCCCTCCGCATCTCAACCGCCGCTAGAGAATCGCCATCAACTGGGAGAGCCACCAGTCGTGTCACTGCAACGATCATATTATCCAAAGGGTTGGAATAATGACCCGGTGGTGTCAACACATACTGAGGCGGAGTATTATTCAGACAAGGCAGATCCGCCGTACGCGGTTGAGCCGGCGCTCCAGCCCCAGGTGCTTCAACTTGGTTTATCTCTGGTTGGTTACTGGTCCCTGCTCTAGGTGTGCAAGAGAGATTCCTTGCCTCGTAAACCAGCGGTAGACGAGTCCGGTGCCTTCTTCTCATGATTTCATTTGAAGTGTTCTGATCCAACGAGAGCCGGAAGGAATTAGCCTGGATCTGTTGCACCTAAGCATCCAAGACGGATCGCTCTGCAGTCATCCTAGCGTTCTCTGCCGCTAGGTCTTCCTTGGCTTGCGTTACCTCGTCACACAGTTTTGCAATTTCCGTGTTATGCTGAACTTGATTCGCCGGGTTAACCTCTGTTGTTAACAAGGCTGTCAGTTTATCCAGCAAATCAGTTAAAACCTAAGCTGGCGGGTGCACAGGGCCTCCTGCCCCAGCTGCCATCGTTGTTGTTGACCCGGAAACCATCGACGCCGTAGTCGAAGAATTCTGCCCAGGCTGTGCACCGGCCATGAAGATTGCAACCCTGTTCGGCAGCTCATAGGGGGTCCAAAATACTGTCGCCATCAGAACAACCCCCAAGCCTGCCATCTTACAGTTGATACAATGAAGTAGTCTCGCCCGTGGACGATTCAGCGTTAGAATAGATAGCCGTCTCACCGACGGACATGGATCCTTCCTCAAATTCCGCCCCATGGATGAATCCCACAAAGGCACATTTCATGGTGGGCTGAACTCGGGCAGGTCGTGCACGCTGAGCCGTCTCGATGATGTCGGTGCAGATGTCCGGCCCAGGACCTGGCTCGCTGATCTTGCTGATGAAGACGTGAATTCCGCCGAAGGGGACCTGGTACCCATACTCAATTGAGCCGGCCTCGGGCCCCCAGCCTGCGTCGTTGATGTAGAGCTTGCCGCGACAAGTATTGGTCATCCGGCCCACAGCGTATCCCTTGATCCCTTCGAAGCTGCCATTTAAGAACTCGAAACCATCGTGCGCTGGCCCCATGATACGTCTCCGTCGTATCTACTTTTCCAAACACTTTTGCCCTTGTTTTGGACTCTAACTTGCATGATTTGAATGGAACTAACCCGGACTGACGCTGTTTTCAGCAGAACTGCCATGGTGTTATTTTTGTGAAGAAATAAAAGTTCTCGGAATGACCTGAAAATCCACGGAGCAACTTTTCAGAATTAATAAAAAATACTAGCGAAAGAATCAGCGTCAGGGGTCCCACACCCTGTCCACGAGGGTGGGGGGCGTGCCCCCTCCCCTAGGGCGTGCCCCCTGCCTCATGGGCCCCCTGGACATCCACCGACCTCAGCTCCAACTCCATATATTTGCTTTCGCAGAGAAAAAATCATAGAGAAAGATTCATCGCATTTTACGATATGGAGCCGCCGCCAAGCCCTAAACTCTCTCGGGAGGGCTGATCTAGAGTCCGTTCGGTGCTCCGGAGAGGGGAATTCGTCGCCGTCGTCATCATCAACCATCCTCCATCACCAATTTCATGATGCTCACCGCCGTGCGTGAGTGATTCCATCGTAGGCTTGCTGGACGGTGATGGGTTGGATGAGATTTACCATGTAATCAAGTTAGTTTTGTTAGGGTTTGATCCCTAGTATCCACTATGTTCCGAGATTGATGTTCCTATGACTTTGCTATGCTTAATGCTTATCACTAGGGCCCGAGTGCCATGATTTCAGATCTGAACCTATTATGTTTTCATGAATATATGTGAGTTCTTGATCCTATCTTGCAAGTCTATAGTCACCTATTATGTGTTATGATCCGACAACCCCGAAGTGACAATAATCGGGATACTTCTCGGTGATGACCGTAGTTTGAGGAGTTCATGTATTCACTATGTGTTAATGCTTTGGTCCGGTACTCTATTAAAAGGAGGCCTTAATGTCCCTTAGTTTCCATTAGGACCCCGCTGCCACGGGAGGGTAGGACAAAATATGTCATGCAAGTTCTTTTCCATAAGCACGTATGACTATATTCGGAATACATGCCTACATTACATTGATGAACTGGAGCTAGTTCTGTGTCACCCTATGTTATAACTATTACATGAGGAATCGCATCCGACATAATTATCCATCACTGATCCAATGCCTACGAGCTTTTCACATATTGTGCTTTGCTTATTTACTTTACCGTTGCTACTGTTACAATTACTACAAAACTGCTACTGTTACTTTTGCCACTGTTACCGTTACTTCCATACTACTTTGCTACTAAATACTTTGCTGCAGATACTAAGTTATCCAGGTGTGGTTGAATTGACAACTCAACTGCTAATACTTGAGAATATTCTTTGGCTCCCCTTGTGTCGAATCAATAAATTTGGGTTGAATACTCTACCCTCGAAAACTGTTGCGACCCCCTATACTTGTGGGTTATCAAGACTATTTTCTGGTGCCGTTGCTAGGGAGCATAGCTCTATTCTTTGAGTCACTTGGGATTTATATCTTCTGGTCACTATGAAGAACTTGAAAGACGAAAGAACTAAGATTTATCCCTCAACTACGAGGGGAGGTAAGGAACTGCCATCTAGCTCTGCACTAGATTCTCCTTCTGTTATGAGTAAGCTTGCGACACCTAAACCTACTTCTGCTATTAATTCTGATATGTCGCATGTTATTGATGATGCCACTTCTACTATGCATGATACTTATGATGAAACTACTTCTATGCTTGATACTACTATGCCATTAGGCGAATTTCTTGATGAACAACGCGCTAGGGCTAGAGAGAATGAAACTATTGAAAATGAAATTATTGAAGATAGTGATGATGAAGGTTCTCCCCCTAAGTATGAATTACCTGTTGTTCCTGAGGGTTATGTTATGGATGAAGAAACCGCTAGAGATTTTCTTGCTTGCAATGATAGATCCGATCTTAAGAAGTTATTAGCTAAACTGAAACAGAAAACTCTGAATACTAGAATGAGATATGACCCTGCTTTTGCTACTTCACCTATCTTTGTTACTAATAAGGATTATGAACTCTCTTTCGATCCTGAGATAATTACTTTGGTTGAATCTGATCCTTTTTATGGCTATGAATCTGAAACTATTGTGGCACATCTTACTAAGTTAAATGATATAGCCACCCTGTTCACTAATGATGAGAAATCTTGCTACTATTATATCCTTAAGATATTTCCATTCTCATTAAAGGGTGATGCTAAAACTTGGTTTAATTCTCTTGATCCTGGTTGTGTGCGTAGTCCCCAGGATATGATTTATTACTTCTCTGCTAAATATTTCCCTGCTCATAAGAAACAAGCTGCCTTGAGGGAAATATATAATTTTGTGCAAATTGAAGAGAGAGTCTCCCACAAGCTTGGGGGAGGCTTCTCCGATTACTTAATTCTTTGCCTGATCACCCTCTTAAGAAAAATGAAATACTTGATTTCTTTTATAGTGGACTAACCGATGCTTCCCAGGACCACTTGGATAGTTGTGATGGTTGTGTTTTCAGGGAAAGAACAGTCGATCAAGCTGAATTGCTATTGAATAATATGTTGGCTAATGAAAATAATTGGACACTTCCTGAACCGACTCCTGAATCCACTCCCGAGCCAACTCCTAAACCAACTCCGAAGAAGAGAGGTGTTCTATTTCTCAGTCCTGAAGATATGCAAGAGGCAAAGAAATCTATGAAAGAAAAAGGTATTAAAGCTGAAGATGTTAAGAATTTAACTCTTGTTGAAGAAATACATGGTCTTAATATACCACCTATTGAAGAAACACATGGTCTTGATAACCCGTCACACGTAGTAAAGGTAAATTCTCTCTATAGATATGACAAAGTTGAAATCCCGTGTACTAACTTTGCTAGCCAATGCTTGGATGAATTTGATGACTTTATGGCTAGAGAAGAAAATTTCAATGCTTATGTTGGTAGAGAATTAAAGAGTAATTCTTACATGATTGGACGCTTGAGTGATTATATGGCTAGAGTTAAAGGTGAACTTAAACTCATTAGTAAATATGCTTCTATGGTTACCACTCAAGCAGAACAAGTACTTAAAGCTCAAAGTGAATTGCTTGATGAATTAAATAATAAACATGATTTTGATGTTAGAGTGGCTACTAGAACGGGTAAAATGACTCAAGAACCTTTGTATACTGAAGGCCACCTTAAGAGAATTGAGCAAGATTCTCAGGGAAATAATGTAGATGCACCTAGTCCTTCTAAAAAGAAGAAAAATAAAAATAATAGGACTTTGCATGCTTATAGTGAAACTTGACACACCTGAGAATCCCAATGATATTTCTATTTTTGATGCTGAAACACAATCTGGTGATGAACATGAACCTAGTGATAATGTTAATGATAATGTTCATGATGCTCAACCTAGCAATAATAGTGATGTAGAGATTGAACCTGCTATTGATCTTGATAACCCACATTCAAGGAATCAATGTTATGATAAGAGAGACTTTGTTGCTAGGAAGCACGGTAGAGAAAGAGAACCATGGGTTCAGAAACCCATGCCCTTTCCTCCTAATCCATCCAAGAAAAAGGAAGATGAGGATTTTGAGCGCTTTGCTGAAATGATTAGACCTATCTTTTTACGTATGCGCTTAACTGATATGCTTAAAGTAAGTCCTTATGCCAAATACATGAAAGATATCATTACAAATAAAAAAAAGATATCGCAAGCTGAAATTTCCACCATGCTTGCTAATTATACTTTTAAAGGGGGAATACCTAAGAAACTTGGAGATCCAGGAGTACCAACTATACCATGCTCCATTAAAAGATACTATGTTAAAACTGCTTTATGTGATCTTGAAGCCGGTGTTAGTGTTATGCCTCTCTCTTTATATCATAGACTTGAATTGAATAAGTTGACACCTACTGAAATATCTTTGCAAATGGCTGATAAATCAACTGCTATACCTATCGGTATTTGTGAGGATGTGCCTATTGTGGTTGCAAACGTCACTATCTTAATGGACTTTGTTATTCTTGATATTCCCGAGGACGATAGTATGTCGATTATCCTTGGTAGACCCTTTTTGAACACTGCAGGGGCTGTTATGGATTGCAATAAAGGCAATGCCACTTTTCATGTTAATGGTAATGAGCATACGGTACACTTTCCGAGGAAACAACCTCAAGTTCATAGCATCAATTCTATTGGAAAAATTCCAACTATCATTATTGGAGGTTTTGAATTTCCTCTTCCTACTGTCAAGAAGAAATATGATTTTCTTATTATTGGGGATGTGCATATCCCCGTTGAGGTAACCTAGTGTTATTCGAAATTTGTCCGGTTCCATGTTATTCGGAATGAGTTTGTTAACAAGACTTGATCAACCTTGTTAGTGGATTCCTTTTGATGAGCATGAGATGGATGAAATTAGAAGGCACAACCTTCTATATCCTCCTTTTACTTTCTGTTATTTAGATTAAGTAAAGTCAAAATAGTATTTTCTGTCTGTTTTTTGAATTATTCTTGCAATAAAAAATACCCAAAAATAAAAGTTCTCCAAATGTCCTGCAAATTTAATATGATTTTTCTAGAATATTTGAGAATATCTGGCACTGAGAACGCAGCAGGGGGAGTTGGCACTTGGCCACGAGGGTCCAGGGCGCGCCCACCCCTACAGGGCGCGCCCACCTGCCTCGTGGGCCCACGGTGGGCCCCCTCCACTTATTCCTGCAACCACACACTTCTTTTTCCTCCCTAAAAAAATCAACATCCAGCTCAAGCATGAGTTCTAGCTCACTTTGCTGCCATTTTCGATCTCCTTGCTCAAAGCTCCATTCACAAAACTGCTTTGGGGGATTGTTCTTTGGTATGTGACTTCACCAATGGTCCAATTAGTTTTTGTTCTAGTGCTTTATTCATTGCAAATTTTTGCTTCCTAGGTGACCCTGTTCTTGAGCTTGCATGTCAAATTTATATGGTCCCAAGTAATTCTAATGCATGATATAGGCTCATGGCACTTGTGGGAGTAGTTGCTATCAATTTTGTTGAGTTTGATTCACTTTTATTTTGAGTTGCGAAAAATTTCAGAAATTTTTCAGAGGAAGAAATTAATATGTCTAGGAAAATGTACCAAGGTGGTTCTTCAAGGAAGAAAGCACCCAGACTTGCAATACGTGAGCAAGACGATGAACCACCAAGAGAAGCGGACATGCGGCCTTGTGAATGGCTGTCAGAGGAGTTTATGGTCAAAGCAGGCATCAAGGATGAATTTGGTGCATATGTGCGTAATGCCGATCTTGAGGACTTCGTGCAAGATAAGTGTCCTCAATACTACCATTTGACTGATTCATTCGTGAGAAGGTTTAAATTTACATCTTCACGCAATTCTTAAAATGTCCTGTTTGATATTTATGATAAATCATATACCATGGACCTAGAAGATTTTACTACTGCTTGTAAACTCCCGCAGTGGGGCAATGTTAATGAACCTCGTAAATCTGAATATAAAGACTTTCTTGCTAGTATCACGATTGGAGAATCTAGATAAATAGCACAAGCTACCATAGGGAGCATTCATTTTTCTACTATACATTATTTTTATCTATTCATTGGTAGATGCATTAACGGTAAAGATGAAGCATGCCACATGCGTGTTCCTGATCTTTGTGTTCTCAAGAGTGCTATATTAGGTGATAAAAAATACAACTTGGGGGCAATTATTGCACGTAGGTTGCATAATAATGGTTTAGTTGGATACTTGTTTGGAGGATTTATGCGACCCGTGTGGCTAATTATCTTGGTATACCTGCACATGAAAATGATAGGGAGTTGTCTCCCGTTTATTTAGATTATAATGCCATGGTTAATCATCATTTTCTTGAGAGGAATGAACAATTCCTCCAGTATCGACTAATCTTTGACAGACGTCACGCTGCCCGTATTACTCTCCCTACTCCCGCCCTCTTTGACAATCAGGCAAAAGGAAGATATGTTATCACCAGGGAAGAGGCCAATGAGTACGAGAGGAGGACGGAGGTGGCTCGCCGCCATGCTGCAGCTTAGGAAGCAATGGATGCTGCATCTCAGTACGACCCAACTTACAAATTCGGATATCAGCCAGGCTACCCATGGCCATAGACCAACTTAGGCCAAAAGCCTAAGCTTGGGGGAGTAGATATTTCTCATCGACATTACATTCATGTTCACACACTCATTCTAGTCGTCGGTGCTCATACTTTTTCTTTGTACTATCCATGCTAGTTTAATTTCTTTTTCTAGCTTTCTTCTTGTGTGTTTGATAAACCTTAAGAAAAACCAAAAAAATTAGTTAGCTTACTTTCCATGCTTGTAGTAGTAATTAAAAGAAAACCCAAAAAGATTTCTCGTTCTTCTTTTGCTTGTTGGGAGCTTTCCCGTGTAAATATTTTTATTTCTTTTCTTTCCTTTGGGGGTCGAGAGGAGAAGACCATAATGAAAATGTCTAAGTGGCTCTCATTTGCATGATTGTTGATTTAACCAAGAGCCCATATTACCTTGTCTTCTCCCTTGAATTGAATGCTTGCAGATTCCAGCTTAGTCCAATGCACGTGCACTATTATTATTATCCACATCGTTCGGTCGTGCAAGTGAAAGGCAATAATGACGATATATGATGGACTGGTTGAGATGAGAGAAGCTGGTATGAACTCGACCTCTCTTGTTTTTGTAAATATGATTAGTTCATCGTTCCTGATTCAGCCTATTATGAATAAACATGTTTGCAATGACAATTAGAGATTATAGTTGCTTATGCCATGCTTAATTATCTAGGAGCTTATAATGGTTTACCTTGCGTGCCGACATGCTATTAAAATGGTTGTGATGTGGTATGATAGGGTGGTATCCTCCTTTGAATGATTCGAGTGACTTGACTTGGCACATGTTCACGCATGTAGTTGAAACAAAATCAACATAGCCTTCACGATATTTATGTTCATGGTGGATTATATCCTACTCATGCTTCCACTCGGTGTTGATTAATTTTAATGCATGTTCATGACTATTGTCGCTCTCTCAGTTGGTCGCCTCCCAGTCTCTTGCTAGCCTTCACCTGTACTAAGCGGGAATACTGCTTGTGCATCCAAACTCCATAAACCCCAAAGTTATTCCATATGAGTCCACCATACCTTCCTATATGCGGTATTTACCTGCCGTTCCAAGTAAATTTGTATGTGCCAAACTCCAAACCTTCAAATGAAATTATGTTTTGTATGCTCGAATAGCTCATGTATCAACTAGGGCTATCTGTATCTTCCATGTTAGGCAGGTTATTCTCAAGAGGAGTGGACTCTGCTCCTCATTCATGAGAAAATGGCTGGTCACCGAGATGCCCAGTCCCATGCTTAAATCAAATCAAAATAATTGCAAACAAACTCCCCCAGGATTGTCGTTAGTTGGAGGCACCCGTTGTTTCAGGCAAGCCATGGATTCATGCTTGTTGGTGGTGGGGGAGTATAAAACTTACCATTCTGTTTGGGAACCGCCTATAATGTGTGTAGCATGGAAGATATCGAGATCTCATAGTTGTTATGTTGACAGTGAAAGTATACTGCTCAAAATGTTATTCGCCTCTATTTAAAAATCGAGCTCTGGCACCTCTACAAATCCCTGCTTCCCTCTATGAAGGGCCTAGCTATTTACTTTTATGTTGAGTCATCACCCTCTTATTAAAAACACCCGCTGGAGAGCACCGCTGTCATTTGCATGCATTACTATTAGTTTATATTGGGTATGACTGGATCTCTTTTACCATGAATTACAATGTTTAGTCAGTCCTTGATCTTTAAAGGTGCTCTGCATTTATGTTTTACAGTCTCAAAAAGGGCTAGCGAGATACCATCTTGTTATATCATATTATGATTGTTTTGAGAAAGTGTTGTCATCTGAGTTTTATTATTATTGCTCGCTAGTTGATTATGCCATTGATATGAGTAAACATGAGACCTAAGTGTTATTGTGAATATGGTTAGTTCATAATCTTTGCTGAAAACTTGAATGCTGGCTTTACATATTTGCAACAATGAGAGCAAACAGATTTTGTAAAAGTTTTTCTTTATCACTTTCAGTTTGTCAACTGAATTGCTTGAGGGCAAGCAAAGGTTTAAGCTTGGGGGAGTTGATACGTCTCCGTCGTATCTACTTTTCCAAACACTTTTGCCCTTGTTTTGGACTCTAACTTGCATGATTTGAATGGAACTAACTCATACTGACGCTGTTTTCAGCCGAACTGCCATGGTGTTATTTCTGTGCAGAAATAAAAGTTCTCGGAATGACCTGAAAATCCATGGATCAACTTTTCAGAATTAATAAAAATTACCGGCGAAAGAATCAGTGTCAGGGGGCCCACACCCTATCCACGAGGGTGGGGGCACGCCCCCTGCCTCGTGTCCCCCTTGGACGTCCACCAACCTCAACTCCAACTCCATATATTTGCTTTCGCGGAGAAAAAATCAGAGAGAAAGATTCATCGCGTTTTACGATACGGAGCCGCCGCCAAGCCCTAAACTCTCTCGGGAGGGTAATCTGGAGTTCGTTCGGGGCTCCGGAGAGGGGGATTCGTTGCTGTCGTCATCATCAACCATCCTCCATCACCAATTTCATGATGCTCACCACCGTGCGTGAGTAATTCCATCGTAGGCTTGCTAGACGGTGATGGGTTGGATGAGATTTACCATGTAATCAAGTTAGTTTTGATAGGGTTTGATCCCTAGTATCCACTATGTTCTGAGATTGATGTTGCTATGACTTTGCTATGCTTAATGCTTGTCCCTAGGGCCCGAGTGCCATGATTTCATATCTGAACCTATTATGTTTTCATGAATATATGTGAGTTCTTGATCCTATCTGGCAAGTCTATAGTCACCTATTAATCGTTATGATCCAATAACCCCGAAGTGACAATAATCAGGATACTTCTCGGTGATGACCGTAGTTTGAGGATTTCATGTATTCACTATGTGTTAATGCTTTGGTCCGGTACTCTATTAAAAGGAGGCCTTAATATCCCTTAGTTTCCACTAGGACCCCGCTGCCACGGGAGGGTAGGACAAAAGATGTCATGCAAGTTCTTTTCCATAAGCACGTATGACTATATTTAGAATACATGCCTACATTACATTGATGAATTGGAGCTAGTTCTGTGTCACCCTATGTTATAACTATTACATGAGGAATCGCATCCGACATAATTATCCATCATTGATCCAATGCCTATGAGATTTTCACATATTGTGCTTTGCTTGTTTACTTTACCGTTGCTACTGTTACTATTACTACAAAACTGCTACTGTTACTTTTGCCACTGCTATCGTTACTTCCATTCTACTTTGCTGCTAAATACTTTGATGCAGATACTAAGTTATACATGTGTGGTTGAATTGATAACTCAACTACTAATACTTGAGAATATTCTTTGGCTCCCCTTGTGTCGAATCAATAAATTTGGGTTGAATACTCTACCCTCAAAAATTGTTGCCATCCCCTATACTTGTGGGTTATCAAGACTATTTTCTGGTGCCATTGCCGGGGAGCATAGATCTATCTTTTAGTCACTTGGGATTTATATCTGCTGGTCACTATGAAGAACTTGAAATATGAAAGAACTAAGAATTATCCCTCAACTACGAGGGGAGGTAAGGAACTACTATCTAGCTCTGCACTAGATTCTCCTTCTTCTATGAGTAAGCTTGTGACACCTAAACCTGCTTCTGCTATTAATTCTTACATGTCGCATGTTATTGATGATGCCACTTCTACTATGCATGATACATATGATGAAACTACTTCTATGCTTGATACTACTGTGCCATTAGGTGAATTTCTTGATGAAGAACTTGCTAGGGCTAGAGAGAATGAAACTATTGAAAATGAAATTATTGAAGATAGTGATGATGAAGGTTCTCCCCCTAAGTATGAATTACCTGTTGTTCCTGAGAGTTATGTTATGGGTGAAGAAACTGCTACAGATTTTCTTGCTAGCAATGATAGATCTGATCTTAAGAAGTTATTAGCTAAACTGAAACAGAAAACTCCGAATGCTTGCAATGATAGTGTATATTCCAACTCGATCCGAGATGCTTGCACGAGTCCATACATGGATTGCTGGAGCTTGCACATTTTGTTAGCACCTTTAGGATTGACAAAACCTTCTGGTTGCATCATATACAACTCTCTTTAGAGATATCCATTTAAGGAATACAGTTTTGACATCCATTTGCCACATTTTATAAAATATGACAATTGCTAACATGATTCAGACGAACTTAAGCATCACTACAGTTGAGATAAATCTCATTGTAGTCAACACCTTGAACTTGTAGAAAAACCTTTTGCGATAAGTCGAGCTTTGTAGATGGTAACACTACTATCAGTGTCCATCTTCCTCTTGAAGATCCATTTATTTTCTATGGCTTGCCGATCATCGGGCAAGTCCACCAAAGTCCACACTTTGTTCTCATACATGGATCCCATCTCAGATTTCATGGCCTCAAGCCATTTCACGGAATTTGGGCTCATCATCGCTTCCTCATAGTTTACAGGTTCATCATGGTCTAATAACATGACTTCCAGAATATGATTAGCGTACCACTCTAGTGCGGACCGTACTCTAGTTGACCTATGAGGTTCGGTAGTAACTTGATTTGAAGTTTCATGATCATCATCATTAGCTTCCTCACTAATTGGTGTAGGAATCACCAGAACTGATTTCTGTGATGAGCTACTTTCCAATTCGGGAGAAGGTACAATTACCTCATCAAGTTCTTCCTCCCACTCACTTCTTTCGAGAGAACTCCTTCTCTAGAAAATATCCATTCTTAGCAATGATCTTGCCTTCGGATCTGTGATAGAAGGTGTACCCAATAGTTTCTTTTGGTATCCTATGCAGACGAATTTCTACGATTTGGGTTCGAGCTTATCAGGTTGAAGCTTTTTCATATAAACATCGCAGCCCCAAACTTTAAGAAACGTCAACTTTGGTTTCTTGCCAAACCATAGTTCATAAGGCATCGTCTCAATGGATTATGATGTTGCCCTATTTAAAGTGAATGCAACTGTCTTTAATGCATAACCCCAAAACGATAGTGGTAAATCGGTAAAAGATATCACAGGTCGCACCATATCCAATAAAGTATGTTTACGACGTTCGGACACATCATTACGCTGTGGTGTTCCAGGTGGCGTGAGTTGCGAAACTATTCCACATTGTTTCAAATGAAGACCAAACTCGTAACTCAAATATTCTCCTCCTAGATCAGATCGTAGAAACTTTATTTTCTTGTTATGATGATTTTCCACTTCACTTTGATTTTTTTGAACTTTTCAAATGTTTTAGACTTATGATTTATTAAGTATATATACCCATATCTGCTCAAATCATCTATGAAGGTAAGAAAATAACAATACCCGCCACGAGCCTCAAGACTCATTGGACCGCATACATCGGTATGTATTATCTCCAATAAGTCAGTAGCTCGTTCCATTGTTCCGGAGAATGGAGTTTTAGTCATCTTGCCCATGAGGCATGGTTTGCAAGCACCAAGTGATTCATAATCAAGTGATTCCAAAAGCCCATCTTTATGGAGTTTCTTCATGCACTTTACACCGATATGACCCAAATAGCAGTGCCACAAATAAGGTGCACTATCATTATTAACGTTGCATCTTTTGGCATCAATATTATGAATATGTGTATTACCACGATCAAGATTCAATAAACCATCAACATTGGGTGTATGACCGTAGAAGGTTTTATTCATGTAAACAGAATAACAATTATTCTCTGTCTTACATGAACAACCGTATTGCAATAAACATGATCTAATCATATTCATGCTCAACGCAAACACCAAATAACATTTATTTAGGTTCAACACTAATCCCGAAAGTATAGGGAGTGTACGATGATGATCATATCAATCTTGAAGCCACTTCCAACACTCGTCGTTACTTCATCCTCAACTAGTCTCTATTTATTCTACAACTCCTGTTTCGAGTTGCTAATTTTAGCAACTGAACAAGTATCAAATACCCTAGGGTTACTACGAGCACTAGTAAGATACACATCAAATAACATGTATATCAAATATACCTTTGTTCACTTTGCCATCCTTCTTATCCGCTAAAATATTCAGAGCAGTTCCGCTTCCAGTGGTCATTTCCTTTGCAGTAGAAGCACTCAGTTTCAGGCTTAGGTCTAGCTTTGGGCTTCTTCACAGGAGTGACAACTTGCTTGCCATTCTATTTGTAGTTCCCTTTCTTTCCCTTGCCCTTTTATTGAAACTAGTGGTCTTGTCAATCATCAACACTTGATGCTTTTTCTTGATTTCTACCTTCGTCAATTTCAGCATCACGAAGAGCTCGGGAATCGTTTTTGTTATCCCTTGCATACTATAGTTCATCATGAAGTTCTAGTAACTTGGTGATGGTGACTAGAGAACTCTGTCAATCACTATCTTATCTGGAAGATTAACTCCTAGTTGATTCAAGCGATTGTATTACCCAGACATTCTGAGTGCATGCTCACTAGCTGAGCAATTCTCCTCCATCTTTTAGGCAAATTACTTGTCAGAGGTCTAATACCTCTCGACACGGTCATGAGTCTGAAATACCAATTTCATCTCTTGGAACATCTCATATGCTCCATGACGTTTCAAAAACATTTTTGAAGTCCTGGTTCTAAGCCGTAAAGCATGGTGCACTAAACTATCAAGTAGTCATCATATTGAGCTAGCCAGACATTCATACTGCATCTGCTCCTGCAATAGGTTTGTCACCTAGCGGTGTATTAAGGACATAATTCTTCTATGCAGCAATGAGGATAAACCTTAGATCACAGACCCAGTCCGCATCATTGCTACTATAATCTTTCAACTTAGTTTTCTCTAGGAACATATGAAAAACATAGGGAAGCTATAAGGTGAGCTATTGATCTACAACATAATTTGCAAAATACTATTAGGACTAAGTTCATGATAAATTAAAGTTCAATTAATCATATTACTTAAGAACTCCCACTTAGATAGACATCCCTCTAGTCATCTAAATGATCACATGATCCAAATCAACTAAACCATGTCCGATCACGTGAGATGGAGTAGTTTCCAATGTTGAACATCACTAGGTTGATCATATCTACGATATCATTCACGCTCGACCTTTCGGTCTCCAGTGTTTCGAGGCCATATCTGCATATGCTAGGCTCGTCAAGTTTAACCCGAGTATTCTGCGTGTGCAAAACTGGCTTGCACCCGTTGTATGTGACCGTAGAGCTTATCACACCCGATCATCACGTGGTGTCTCAGCACGACAAACTGTAGCAACAATGCATACTCAGGGAGAACACTTATACCTTAAAATTTAGTAAGGGATCATCTTATAATGCTACCGCTGTACTAAGCAAAATAAGGTGCATAAAAGATAAACATCACATGCAATCAAAATATTTGACATGATATGGCCACCATCATCTTGTGCTCATGATCTCCATCACCGTAGCATCGTCGTGATCTCCATCGTCACCGGCGCGACACCTTGATCTCCATCGTAGCATCGTTGTCGTCTCGCAAACTATTGCTTCTACAACTATCACTACCGCTTAGTGATAAAGTAAAACAATTACATGGCGATTGCATTGCATACAATAAAGCGACAACCATGGCTCCTGCCAGTTGCCGCTACTCTGTTAGAAAACATGATCATCTCATACAACAAATTATATCACATCATGTCTTGACCATATCACACCACAGCAAGCCCTGCAAAAACAAGTTAGACGTCCTCTACTTTGTTGTTGCAAATTTTACGTGGCTGCTACGGGCTTCTAGCAAGAAACGTTCTTACCTACGCATCAAAACCACAATGATTTTTTCGTGAAGTGCTCTATTTTAACCTTCAACAAGGACCGGCCGTAGTCAAACTCGATTCAACTAAAGTTGGAGAAACACACACCCGCCAGCCACCTATGTGCAAAAGCACGTCGGTAGAACCAATCTCATGAACACAGTCATGTAATGTCGGTCCCGACCGCTTCATCCAACAACACCACCGAATCAAGGTAAGACGTTGGTGGTAAGCCGTATGACTATTATCGCCCACAACTCTTTGTGTTCTACTCGTGCATAAAACATCTACGCATAGACCTGGCTTGGATGCCACTGTTGGGGAATGTGATAATTTCAAAAGAATTCCTACGGACACGCAAGATCTACCTAGGTGATGCATAGCAACGAGAGGGGAGAGTGTGTCCACGTACCCTCGTAGAACGAAAGCGGAAGTGTTTCAATAACGCGGTTGATGTAGTGGAACTTCTTCGGGATCCAACCGATCAGGCACCGAACGTACGACACCTCCGCATTCAGCACACATTCAGCTCGATGACGTCCCTCGTGCTCTCGATCCAGTTGAGTACGAGGGCGAGTTCCATCAGCACGACGGCGTGGCGACGATGATGATGATGCTACCGGCGCAGGGATTCGCCTAAGCACTACGATGGTATGATCGAGGTGTGTAACTGTGGAGGGGGGCACCGCACACGGTTAAGAGAAACTTGTGTGTTCTAGGGTGCCCCGCTGCCCCCGTATATAAAGTAGCAAGGGGAGGCCGGCCGGCCCCTAGGGCGCACCCAAGAGAGGAGGAGTCCTACTAGGACTTCCTAGTCCTAGTAGGATTCCACTTCAAGGATGGAGGGGGGAAGGAAAGGAGAGGGAGAGGGAGTAGGAAAAGGGGGGAGCCGCCCCCCTTCCCTTGTCCTATTTGGACTCAAGGAGGGCACTGCCAGCCCTCCTGCGGCCCTCGTCTCTCCACTAAGGCCCATAGTGGCCCAGTAGTTCCCAGGGGGTTCCGGTAACCCCTCCGGCACTCCGGTTTTATCCAAAACTTCCTGGAACTCTTCCGGTGTCCGAATAACATGGTCCAATATATCAATCTTTATGTCCCGACCATTTCGAGACTCGTTGTTACCTCTGTGATCTCATCTGGGACTCCGAACAAAGTTCGGTCATCAAAAACACATAACTCATAATACATATCGTCATCGAACGTTAAGCGTGCGGACCCTACGAGTTTGAGAACTATGTATACATGACGAAGACACATCTCGGGTCAATAACCAATAGCGGAACCTGGATGATCATATTGGCTCCTACATATTCTATGAAGATCTTTATCGGTCAAACCACATAACAACATACATTGTTCCATTTGTCATTGGTATGTTACTTGCCCAAGATTCGATCATCGGTATCATCATACCTAGTTCAATCTTGTTACTGGCAAGTCTCTTTACTCGTTCTGTAATACTTCATCCCGCAACTAACTCATTAGTCACATTGCTTGCAAGGCTTATAGTGATGAGCATTACCGAGAGGGCCCAGAGATACCTCTCCGAAACTCAGAGTGACAAATCCTAACCTAAATCTATGCCAACCCAACAAACATATTTGGAGACACCTGTAGAGTATCTTTATAATCACCCATTTACGTTCTGATGTTTGATAGCACACAATGTGTTCCTCTGATATTCGGGAGTTGCATAATCTCATAGTCCGAGGAACATGTATAAGTCATGAAGAAAGCAGTAGCAATGAAACTATAACGATCGTAATGCTAAGCTAACGGATGGGTCATGTACATCACATCATTCTCCTAATGATGTGATCCCATTCATCAAATGACAACACATGTCTATGGTTAGGAAACATAACCATCTTTGATTAACGAGCTAGTCTAGTAGAAGCATACCAGGGACACTATGTTTTGTCTATGTATTCACACATGTACTAAGTTTCCGGTTAATACAATTCTAGCATGAATAATAAACATTTATCATGATATAAGGAAATAAATAATAACTTTATTATTGCCTCTAGGGCATATTTCCTTCAATTTGTCAGCCATTTGCAAGATATTTCAGTAGATGTGAGTTTTTTCAAATTAAGTCTTTTGTATAAAGAGAAAGGCATAACACTAACACCAGCTCCTAAATCACATAAAGATGTTTTCACATAATTTCTTTTGATGGAGCAAGGTATAGTTGGTATTCCTAGATCTCCAAGTTTTTAGGTACTCTATCCTTAAAAGAATAATTAGTAAGCATGGTGGAGATTTCAGCTTCCGGTATTTTTCTCTTATTGGTGATGATGTCTTTCATGTACTTTGCATAAGGGGCCATCTTTAATATGCCAGTCAAGCGAGTGCACAAAAAGACTGGCCTAAGCATTTCAGCAAAGCGTTCAAATTCTTCATCATCTTTCTTCTTAGTTGATTTAGGTGGAAAGGGCATAGGTTTTTGAACCCATGGTTCTCTTTCCTTACCATGCTTTCTAGCAATAAAGTCTCTTTTATCGTATATTTTATTCTTGGGTTGTGGGTTATCAAGATCAACAGCTGGTTCTATTTCAACATCATTGTCTGGTTCTTTATGATTTGTTTGAGTGTCTTCATGAACCTCATCATTATCTTTTTCATTATCAAAAGGTGAGTGTTCATTACCAGATTGAGTTTCAGCATCAGAAATAGAAACATCATTATCATTATCGGGAGGCTTATCTATTATAGGTTCACTAGAGGCATGCAAAGTCCTATAAGTTTCCTTTTTCTTCTTCTTTTTAGAAGGACTAGGTGCATTAGTATTAATTCTTTGAGATTCTTGTTCAATTCTTTTAGGGTGTCCCTCAGGATAAAGTAGTTCCTGAGTCATTCTGCCTCCTCTAGTCATTGCTCTAACAACATGATCATTGATATTATTGTTCATTCCATCAAGCAATTCCCTTTGAGATTTAAGAACTTGTTCTAGTTGAGTTTGAACCATAGAGGCTTGCTTTCCTACACCTCTAACATCATTGGTAATTATAAATAACAAGTAACTCAAGCAAGGAATCATATCAGAATTGTATTTCAATTGTTTCATAACATTTGCATTGAAGTGATCTTGTTTTCTAATGTAATTATCAAACTAATAAAGGCATTGGCTGGGATGCATATTATAAGGATTGTCATTATCATTGAATTTCATTAGAGAGTTTACCTCTACCATCTTAGGTGGTGGTGTGTCAAGTCCATGCATCTCTTCAATAGGAGGTAATTTTTTTACATCTTCAGCTTTAATACCTTTTCCCTTCATAGATTTATTTGCCTCTTGCATATTTTCACGAGTGAGATATAAGATACCCCTCTTCTTCATAGTGGGTTTAAGCGGTGGTTCAAGAACAGTCCAATCTGAAGGAAATATGCCCTAGAGGCAATAATAAAGTTGTTATTTTATATTTCCTTATATCATGATAAATGTTTATTATTCATGCTAGAATTGTATTAACATGAAACTTGGTACATGTGTGAATACATAGACAAAACACCGTGTCCCTAGTATGCCTCTACTAGCCTAGCTCATTGATCAAAGATGGTTAAGTTTCCTAGCCATGGACATGAGTTGTCATTTGATGAACGGGATCACATCATTAGTGGAATTATGTGATGGACAACACCCATCCGTTAGCTTAGCATAATGATCGTTCAGTTTTATTGCTACTACTTTCTTCATGTCAAATACATATTCCTCAGACCATGAGATTATGCAAATCCGGGACACCGGAGGAATACCTTGTGTGCTATCAAACGTCACAACGTAACTGGGTGATTATAAAGATGCTCTACAGGTATCTCTGAAGGTGTTTGTTGGGTTGGCATAGATCGAGATTAGGATTTGTCACTCTGATTATCACAGAGGTATCTCTAGGCCCTCTCGGTAATGCACATCATATGAAGCCTTGCAAGCAATGTGACTAATGAGTTAGTTGCAGGATGATGCATTACGGAACGAGTAAATAGACTTGCCAGTAATGAGATTGAACTAGGTATGAGGATACCGACGATCGAATCTCGGGCAAGTAACATACTGATGACAAAGGGAATAACATATGTTGACATTGTGGTTTGACCGCTAAAGATATTCATAGAATATGTGGGAACCAATATGAGCATCCAGGTTCCGCGATTGGTTATTGACCAAAGAGGTGTCTCGATCATGTCTACATAGTTCTCGAACCCATAGGGTCCACATGATTAACGTTCGATGACGATATGTATTATATGAATTGTGTTTTGGTGACCGAATGTTGTTCGGGGTCCCAGATGAGATCACGGACATGACGAGGAGTCTCGAAATGGTCGAGAGGTAAATACTGATATATTGGAAGGTTATATACGGACACCGGAATGGTTCCGAAAAGATTAGGGAATTTTTCGGAGTACCGGGAGTTTACCGGAACCCCTTGCGAAAGTTAATGGGCCTCATGGGCCATAGGATAGAGGAGGAGGCAGTCCACGGGAGGTGGCGCCCCCCCACAAGGGAGTCCGAATTGGACAAGGGGGAGAGGGCGCGGCCCCCCTTTCCTTCTCCCTCTCCCCCTCTTTCCCATTTCCCCCTCTTCGTTTGGAAGGAAGGGGGGAGCCGACTAGGAATGGGAGTCCTAGTAGGACTCCCCACACTTGGCGCACCCCTAGGGGCCGGCAGCCTCCCCCTCCTCCTTTATATACGGGGGCAGGGGGCACCCCAAGACACAACAGTTGTCTCTTAGCCATGTGCGGTGCCCCCCTCTACCATTTACTCCTCCGATCATATTGTCGTAGTGCTTAGGCGAAGCCTTGCGCGGATCACTTCACCAACACCGGCATCACGCCGTCGTGCTGACGGAACTCATCAACTCCTTCGTGCCTCTACTGTATCAAGAGTTCGAGGGACGTCATGGAGCTGAATGTGTGCATAACTTGGAGGTGTCGCATGTTTCGTACTTGATCGTTTGATTCGAGAAGATGTTCGACTACATCAACGTCGTTAAGTTAACGCTTCCGCTTTCGGTCTACGAGGGTATGTGGACACACTCTCCCCTCTCGTTGCTATGTATCTCCTAGATAGATCTTGCGTGAGCGTAGGAATTTTTTTTGAAATTGCATGCTACGCTTCCCAATAGTGGTACCCGAGCCAGGTCTATGCATAGATGATATGCACGAGTACAACACAAAGAGTTGTGGGCAGTGATCATCATACTGCTTACCACCAATGTCTTCTTTTGATTCGGGGGTATTGTTGGATGAAGCGGCCCGGACCAACCTTACATGACCGCGTTCATGAGACTGGTTCCACCGACATACATGCAGCTAGTTTTGCATAAAGGTGGCTGGCGGGTGTCTATTTCTCCATGTTTAGTTGAATCAAATTTGACTGCGGCCGGTCCTTGTGAAGGTTAAAACAGCAAACTCGATAAATCACCATTGTGGTTTTTGTGCCGTAGGTAAGTATGGTTCATGCTAGAAGCTCATAGCAGCCACGTAAAACTTGCAACAACAAAGTAGAGGACGTTTAACTTATTTTTGTAGGGCATGTTGTGATGTGATATGGTCAAGACGTCATGTGATATACATTGTTGTATGAGATGATCATGTTTTGTAAAAGTTATCGGCAACTGGCAGGAGCCATATGGTTGTCGCTTTATTGTATGAAATACAAATGACATGTAATTCCTTTACTTTATCACTAAGCGGTAGCGATAGTTGTAGAAGCAATAGTTAGCGAGATGCCATGACACAACGATGGAGATCAAGGTGTCAAGCCGGTGACGATGGAGATCATTATGTTGCTTTGGTGATGGAGATCAAAAGCACAAGATGATTATGGCCATATCATGTCACATATTTTGATTGCATGTGATGTTTATCTTTAGGCATCTTATTTTTCTTAGTACAATGTTAGCATTATAAGATGATCCCTTACTAAAATTTCAAGGTATAAGTGTTCTCCCCGAGTATGCACCATTGCAAAAGTTCTTCATGCTGAGACACCACGTGATGATCGGGTGTGAGAAGCTCTACGTTCAAATACAACAGGTGCAAGCCAGTTTTGCACATGCAGAATACTCGGGTTAAACTTGATGAGCCTAGCATATACAGATATGGCCTCGGAACACTGGAGACCGAAAGGTCGAACGTGAATCATATAGTGGATATGATCAACATAGAGATGTTCACCATTGATAACTACTCCATCTCACGTGATGATCGGACATGGTTTAGTTGATTTGGATCACGTATCATTTAGGTGACTTGAGGGATATCTATCTTAGTGGGAGTTCTTAAGTAATATGATTAATTGAACTTTAATTTATGATGAACTTAGTCCTGATAGTATTTTGCAAATTATGTTGTAGATCAATAGCTTGTGTTGTAGCTTCCCTATGTTTTTTATATGTTCCTAGAGAAAACTTGATGGGGAACGTAGCAATAATTCAAAATTTTCCTACACATCACCAAGATCAATCTAGGAGATTCAAGTAAAGAGAGAGAGAGAGATAGAGAGTGCATCTTTGTACCTTTGAAGATCGCTAAGCGGAAGCATTACAAGAACGCAGATGATGGAATCGTACTCGCGGTGATTCAAATCACGGAAGATCTAATCTAGTGCCGAACGGACGGCGCCTCCTCGTTCAAAACATGTACATCCCGGGGATGTCTCCTCCTTATTGATCCAGCAAGGGGAGAGGAGAAGCTAAGGCAGAGCTCCGGCAACATGACGACATGGTGGTGGAGCTTGTGGTATTTCTGCAGGACTTCGCCAAGCTCTACGGAGGAGGAGGAGGTGTTGGGGAGGGTAGGGCTGCGCCAAGGGAAAGGGTGCGGCATGTTGGGGAACGTAGTAATTTCAAAAAATTTCCTACGTACACGCAAGATCATGGTGATGGCATAGCAACGAGAGGAGAGAGTGTTGTCCACGTACCCTCGTAGACCGTAAGCGGAAGCGTTATGACAACGCGGTTGATGTAGTCGTACGTCTTCACGATCCGACCGATCCAAGTACCGAACGTACGACACCTCCGAGTTCAGCACACTTCAGCTCGATGAAGATCCCCGGGCTCCGATCCAGCAAAGCTTCGGGGATGAGTTCCGCCAGCACGACGGCATGGTGACGGTGATGATGCTCTACCGGCGCAGGGCTTCACCTAAACTCCGCGACGATATGACCGAGGTGGAATATGGTGGAAGGGGGCACCACACACGGCTAAGGAACGATCCGTAGATCAACTTGTGTGTCTATGGGGTGCCCCCCGCCCCCGTATATAACGGAGCCAGGGGGGAGGAGGCGGCCGGCCAAGGAGGGCGCGCCAAGGGGGGAGTCCTACTCCCACCGGGAGTAGGACTCCCTTCTTTCCTAGTTGGAATAGGAGAAGGGGGGAAAGAGGAGGAAGAGGGGAAGGAAAGGGGGGGGGGCGCCGCCCCCCTTCCCTTGTCCTATTCGGACTAGGAAGGGGAGCGGCACGCGGCCCCCTCCTACCTCCTTCCCTCTTCTCCCTCGAGGCCCATGTAGGCCCAATAACCCCCCGGGGGGTTCCGGTAACCTCCCAGTACTCCGGTAAAATGCCGATTTCACCCGGAACGATTCCGATGTCCAAATATAGGCTTCCAATATATCGATCTTTATGTCTTGACCATTTCGAGACTCCTCATTACGTCCGTGATCACATCCGGGACTCCGAACAAACTTCGGTACATCAAAACTTATAAACTCATAATAAAACTGTCATCGTAACGTTAAGCGTGCGGACCCTACGGGTTCGAGAACTATGTAGACATGACCTAGCACTATTCTCGGTCAATAACCAATAGTAGAACCTGGATGCCCATATTGGTTCCTACATATTCTACGAAGATCTTTATCGGTCAAACCGCATAACAACACACGTCGTTCCCTTTGTCATCGGTATGTTACTTGCCCGAGATTTGATCGTCGGTATCCAATACCTAGTTCAATCTCGTTACCGGCAAGTCTCTTTACTCGTTCCGTAATGCATCATTCCGTAACCAACTCATTTGGTCACATTGCTTGCAAGGCTTATAAAGATGTGCATTACCGAGAGGGCCCAGAGATACCTCTCCGACAATCGGAGTGACAAAACCTAATCTCGAAATACGCCAACTCCACATGTACCTTCGGAGACACCTGTAGTACTCCTTTATAATCACCCAGTTACGTTGCGACGTTTGGTAGTACCCAAAGTGTTCCTCCGGTAAACGGGAGTTGCATATTTCTCATAGTTACAGGAACATGTATAAGTCATGAAGAAAGCAATAGCAATATACTAAATGATCAAGTGCTAGGCTAACGGAATGGGTCATGTCAATCACATCATTCTTCTAATGATGTGATCCCATTAATCAAATGAACACACATGTCTATGGTTAGGAAACATAACCATCTTTGATTAATGAGCTAGTCAAGTAGAGGCATACTAGTGACTATATGTTTGTCTATGTATTCACACATGTATCATGTTTCCGGTTAATACAATTCTAGCATGAATAATAAACATTTATCATGATATGAGGAAATAAATAATAACTTTATTATTGCCTCTAGGGCATATTTCCTTCAGTCTCCCACTTGCACTAGAGTCAATAATCTAGATTACATAGTAATGATTCTAACACCCATGGAGTCTTGGTGCTGATCATGTTTTGCTCGTGAAAGTGGCTTAGTCAACGGGTCTGCAACATTCAGATCCGTATGTATCTTGCAAATCTCTATGTCTCCCACTTGGACTTGGTCCCAAATGGAATTGAAGCATCTCTTGATGTGCTTGGTCCACTTGTGAAATCTGGATTCCTTTGCCAAGGCAATTGCACCAGTATTGTCACAGAAGATTTTCATTGGTCCCGATGCACTAGGTATGACACCTAGATCGGAAATGAACTCCTTCATCCAGACTCCTTCATTTGCTGCTTCTGAAGCAGCTATGTACTCCGCTTCACATGTAGATCCCGCCACGATGCTTTGTTTAGAACCGCACCAACTTACAGCTCCACCGTTTAATAAAAACACGTATCCGGTTTGCGATTTAGAATCGTCCGGATCAGTGTCAAAGCTTGCATCGACGTAACCATTTACGACTAGCTCTTTGTCACCTCCATATACGAGAAACATATCCTTAGTCCTTTTCAGGTATTTCAGGATGTTCTTGACCGCTGTCCAGTGATCCACTCCTGGATTACTTTGGTACCTTCCTGCCAAGCTTATTGCTAAGCATACGTCAGGTCTGGTACACAACATTGCATACATGATAGAGCCTTTTGCTGAAGCATAGGGAACGTCTTTCATTTTCTCTCTATCTTCTGCTGTGGTCGGGCATTGAGTTTGACTCAACTTCACACCTTGTAGTACGGGCAAGAACCCTTTCTTTGCCTGATCCATTTTGAACTTTTTCGAAATTTTATATAGGTATGTGCCTTGTGAAAGTCCTATTAAGCGTCTTGATCTATCTCTATAGATCTTGATGCCCAATATGTAAGCAGCTTCACCGAGGTCTTTCATTGAAAAACTTTTATTCAAGTATCCCTTTATGCTATCCAGAAATTCTATATCATTTCCAATTAATAATATGTCATCTACATATAATATCAGAAATGCTACAAAGCTCCCACTTACTTTGTTGTAAATATAGGCTTCTCCAAAAGTCTGTATAAAACCATATGCTTTGATCACACTATCAAAGCGTTTATTCCAACTCCGAGATGCTTGCACCAGTCCATAAATGGAACGCTAGAACTTGCACACTTTGTTAGCACCTTTTGGATCTACAAAACCTTCTGGCTGCATCATATACAGCTCTTCTTCTAGAAATCCATTCAAGAATGCAGTTTTGACATCCATTTGCCAAATTTCATAATTATGAAATGCAGCAATAGCTAACATGATTCGGACAGACTTAAGCATCGCTACGGGTGAGAAAGTCTCATCGTAGTCAACTCCTTGAACTTGTCGAAAACCTTTCGCAACAAGTCGAGCTTTATAGATAGTTACATTACCATCAGCGTCAGTCTTCTTCTTAAAGATCCATTTATTCTCAATTGCTTGCCGATCATCGGGCAAGTCAACCAAAGTCCATACTTTGTTTTCATACATGGATCCCATCTCAGATTTCATGGCCTCTAGCCATTTTGCAGAATCTGGGCTCATCACCGCTTCCTCATAGTTCGTAGGTTCATCATGGTCAAGCAACATGACTTCCAGAATTGGATTACCGTACCACTCTGGTGCGGATCTTACTCTGGTAGACCTACGAGGTTCAGTAGAAACTTGATCTGAAGTTTCATGATCAATATCATTAGCTTCCTCACTAATTGGTGTAGTTGTCACAGGAACCGGTTCTTGTGATGAACTACTTTCCAATAAGGGAGTAGATACAGTTATCTCATCAAGTTCTACTTTCCTCCCACTCACTTCTTTTGAGAGAACTCCTTCTCTAGAAAGGATCTGATTTTAGCAACGAAAATCTTGCCCTCAGATCTGTGATAGAAGGTGTACCCAATAGTCTCTTTTGGGTATCCTATGAAGACACATTTCTCCGATTTGGGTTCGAGCTTATCTGGTTGAAGTTTCTTCACATAAGCATCGCAGCCCCAAACTTTAAGAAACGACATCTTTGGTTTCTTGCCAAACCACAGTTCATAAGGCGTCGTCTCAACGGATTTTGATGGTGCCCTATTTAACGTGAATGCGGCCGTCTCTAAAGCATAACCCCTAAACGATAGTGGTAAATCAGTAAGAGACATCATAGATTGCACCATATCTAGTAAAGTACGATTACGACGTTCGGACACACCATTTCGTTGTGGTGTTCCGGGTGGCGTGAGTTGCGAAACTATGCCGCTTTGTTTCAAGTGTAGACCAAACTCGTAACTCAAATATTCTCCTCCACGATCAGATCGTAGAAATTTTATTTTCTTGTTTCGATGATTTTCCACTTAACTATGAAATTCTTTGAACTTTTCAAATGTTTCAGACTTGTGTTTCATCAGGTAGATATACCCATATCTGCTCAAATCATCTGTGAAGGTGAGAAACTAACGATACCCGCCACGAGCCTCAACATTCATTGGACCACAAACATCAGTATGTATGATTTCCAACAAATCAGTTGCTCGCTCCATAGTTCCGGAGAACGGCGTTTTAGTCATCTTGCCCATGAGGCACGGTTCGCAAGTACCAAGTGATTCATAATCAAGTGATTCCAAAAGCCCATCAGTATGGAGTTTCTTCATGCGCTTTACACCGATATGACCTAAACGGCAGTGCCACAAATAAGTTGCACTATTGTTATCAACTCTGCATCTTTTGGTTTCAACACTATGAATATGTGTATCACTACTATCGAGATTCAATAAAAATAGACCACTTTTCAAGGGTGCATGACCATAAAAGATATTACTCATATAAATAGAACAACCATTATTCTCTGATTTAAATGATTAACTGTCTCGCATCAAACAAGATCCAGATATAATGTTCATGCTCAACACAGGCACCAAATAACAATTATTTAGGTCTAAAACTAATCCCGATGGTAGATGTAGAGGTAGCGTGCCGACCGCGATCACATCGACTTTGGAACCATTTCCCACGCGCATCGTCACCTCGTCCTTAGCCAATCTTCGCTTAATTCGTAGTCCCTGTTTCGAGTTGCAAATATTAGCAACAGAACCAGTATCAAATACCCAGGTGCTACTGCAAGCATTAGTAAGGTACACATCAATAACATGTATATCACATATACCTTTGTTCACTTTGCCATCCTTCTTATCCGCCAAATACTTGGGGCAGTTCCGCTTCCAGTGTCCAGTCTGCTTGCAGTAGAAGCACTCAGTTTCAGGCTTAGGTCCAGACTTGGGTTTCTTCTCTTGAGCAGCAACTTGCTTGCTATTCTTTTTGAAGTTCCCCTTCTTCTTCCCTTTGCCCTTTTTCTTGAAACTGGTGGTCTTGTTAACCATCAACACTTGATGCTCCTTCTTGATTTCTACCTCCGCGGCTTTTAGCATCGCGAAGAGCTCGGGAATAGTCTTGTTCATCCCTTGCATATTATAGTTCATCACGAAGCTCTTGTAGCTTGGTGGCAGTGATTGCAGAATTCTGTCAATGACACTATCATCAGGAAGATTAACTCCCAGTTGAATCAAGTGATTATTATACCCAGACATTTTGAGTATATGTTCACTGACAGACCTATTCTCCTCCATCTTGCAGCTATAGAACTTATTGGAGACTTCATATCTCTCAATCCGGGCATTTGCTTGAAATATTAACTTCAACTCCTGGAACATCTCATATGCTCCATGACGTTCAAAACGTCGTTGAAGACCCGGTTCTAAGCCGTAAAGCATGGCACACTGAACTATCGAGTAGTCATCAGCTTTGCCCTGCCAGACGTTCTTAACGTCGTCAGTTGCATCAGCAGCAGGCCTAGCACCCAGCGGTGATTCCAGGACGTAAATTTTCTGTGCAGCAATGAGGATAATCCTCAGGTTATGGACCCAGTCTGTGTAATTGCTACCATCATCTTTCAACTTTGCTTTCTCAAGGAACACATTAAAATTTAACGGAACAACAGCACGAGCCATCTATCTACAAACAAACATAGACAAGCAAAATACTATCAGGTACTAAGTTCATGATAAATTTAAGTTCAATTAATCATATTACTTAAGAACTCCCACTTAGACAGACATCTCTCTAGTCATCTAAGTGATCACGTGATCCAAATCAACTAAACCATGTCCGATCATCACGTGAGATGGAGTAGTTTCAATGGTGAACATCACCATGTTGATCATATCTACTATATGATTCAGGTTCGACCTTTTGGTCTCCGTGTTCCGAGGCCATATCTGTATATGCTAGGCTCGTCAAGTATGACCTGAGTATTCCGCGTGTGCAACTGTTTTGCACCCGTTGTATTTGAACGTAGAGCCTATCACACCCGATCATCACGTGGTGTCTCAGCACGAAGAACTTTCGCAACGGTGCATACTCAGGGAGAACACTTCTTGATTATTAGTGAGAGATCATCTTAAAATGCTACCGTCAATCAAAGCAAGATAAGATGCATAAAGGATAAACATCACATGCAATCAATATACGTGATATGATATGGCCATCATCATCTTGTGCTTGTGATCTCCATCTTCGAAGCACCGTCGTGATCACCATCGTCACCGGAGCGACACCTTGATCTCCATCGTAGCATCGTTGTCGTTACGCCATCTATTGCTTCTACGACCATCGCTACCGCTTAGAGATAAAGTAAAGCAATTACAGGGCGTTTGCATTTCATACAATAAAGCGACAACCATATGGCTCCTGCCAGTTGCCGATAACTTCGGTTACAAAGCATGATCATCTCATACAATAAAATATAGCATCACGTCTTGACCATATCACATCACAACATGCCCTGCAAAAACAAGTTAGACGTCCTCTACTTTGTTGTTGCATATTTTACGTGGCTGCTACAGGCTTTAGCAAGAACCGTTCTTACCTACGCATAAAAACCACAACGATAGTTCGTCAAGTTGGTGCTGTTTTAACCTTCGCAAGGACCGGGCGTAGCCACACTCGATTCAGCTAAAGTGAGAGAGACAGACACCCGCCAGCCACCTTTAAACACGAGTGCTCGCAACGGTGAAACCAGTCTCGCGTAAGCGTACGCGTAATGTCGGTCCGGGCCGCTTCATCTCACAATACCGCCGAACCAAAGTATGACATGCTGGTAAGCAGTATGACTTGTATCACCCACAACTCACTTGTGTTCTACTCGCGCATGTAACATCAACGCATAAAACCTAGGCTCGGATGCCACTATTGGGGAACGTAGTAACTTCAAAAAATTTCCTACGTACACGCAAGATCATGGTGATGGCATAGCAACGAGAGGAGAGAGTGTTGTCCACGTACCCTCGTAGACCGTAAGAGGAAGCGTTATGACAACGCGGTTGATGTAGTCGTATGTCTTCACGATCCGACCGATCCAAGTACCGAACGTACGGCACCTCCGAGTTCTGCACATGTTCAGCTCGATGACGATCCCCGGGCTCCGATCCAGCAAAGCTTCGGGGATGAGTTCCATCAGCACGACGGCGTGGTGACGATGATGATGCTCTACCGGCGCAGGGCTTCGCCTAAACTCTGCGACGATATGACCGAGGTGGAATATGGTGGAAGGGGGCACCGCACACGGCTAAGGAACGATCCGTAGATCAACTTGTGTGTCTATGGGGTGCCCCCGCCCCCGTATATAAAGGAGCCAGGGGGAGGAGGCGGCCGGCCAAGGAGGGCGCGCCAAGGGGGGAGTCGTACTCCCACCGGGAGTAGGACTCCCTTCTTTCCTAGTTGGAATAGGAGAAGGGGGGAAAGAGGAGGAAGAGGGGAAGGAAAGGGGGGGGGGGGCGCCGCCCCCCTTCCCTTGTCCTATTCGGACTAGGAAGGGGAAGGGCGCGCGGCCCCCTCCTGCCTCCTTCCCTCTTCTCCCTCGAGGCCCATGTAGGCCCAATAACCCCCCGAGGGGTTCCGGTAACCTCCCGGTACTCCGGTAAAATGCCGATTTCACCCGAAACGATTCCGATGTCCAAATATAGGCTTCCAATATATCGATCTTTATGTCTCGACCATTTCGAGACTCCTCGTTACGTCCGTGATCACATCCGGGACTCCGAACAAACTTCGGTACATCAAAACTTATAAACTCATAATAAAACTGTCATCGTAACGTTAAGCGTGCGGACCCTACGGGTTCGAGAACTATGTAGACATGACCTAGAACTATTCTCGGTCAATAACCAATAGCGGAACCTGGATGCCCATATTGGTTCCTACATATTCTACGAAGATCTTTATCGGTCAAACCGCATAACAACATACATTGTTCCCTTTGTCATCGGTATGTTACTTGCCCGAGATTTGATCGTCGGTATCCAATACCTAGTTCAATCTCGTTACCGGCAAGTCTCTTTACTTGTTCCGTAATGCATCATTCCGTAACCAACTCATTTGGTCACATTGCTTGCAAGGCTTATAAAGATGTGCATTACCGAGAGGGCCCAGAGATACCTCTCTGACAATCGGAGTGACAAAACCTAATCTCGAAATACGCCAACTCCACATGTACCTTCGGAGACACCTGTAGTACTCCTTTATAGTTACCCAGTTACGTTGCGACGTTTGGTAGTACCCAAAGTGTTCCTCCGGTAAACGGGAGTTGCATATTTCTCATAGTTACAGGAAGATGTATAAGTCATGAAGAAAGCAATAGCAATATACTAAATGATCAAGTGCTAGGCTAACGGAATGGGTCATGTCAATCACATCATTCTTCTAATGATGTCATCCCATTAATCAAATGAACACACATGTCTATGGTTAGGAAACATAACCATCTTTGATTAATGAGCTAGTCAAGTAGAGGCATACTAGTGACTATATGTTTGTCTATGTATTCACACATGTATCATGTTTTCGGTTAATACAATTCTAGCATGAATAATAAACATTTATCATGATATGAGGAAATAAATAATAACTTTATTATTGCCTCTAGGGCATATTTCCTTCAGTCTCCCACTTGCACTAGAGTCAATAATCTAGATTACATAGTAATGATTCTAACACCCATGGAGTCTTGGTGCTGATCATGTTTTGCTCGTGAAAGTGGCTTAGTCAACGGGTCTGCAACATTCAGATCCGTATGTATCTTGCAAATCTCTATGTCTCCCACTTGGACTTGGTCCCGAATGGAATTGAAGCGTCTCTTGATGTGCTTGGTCCACTTGTGAAATCTGGATTCCTTTGCCAAGGCAATTGCACCAGTATTGTCACAGAAGATTTTCATTGGTCCCGATGCACTAGGTATGACACCTAGATCGGAAATGAACTCCTTCATCCAGACTCCTTCATTTGCTGCTTCTGAAGCAGCTATGTACTCCGCTTCACATGTAGATCCCGCCACGACGCTTTGTTTAGAACTGCACCAACTTACAGCTCCACCGTTTAATAAAAACACGTATCCGGTTTGCGATTTAGAATCGTCCGGATCAGTGTCAAAGCTTGCATCGACGTAACCATTTACGACTAGCTCTTTGTCACCTCCATATACGAGAAACATATCCTTAGTCCTTTTCAGGTATTTCAGGATGTTCTTAACCGATGTACAGTGATCCACTCCTGGATTACTTTGGTACCTTCCTGCCAAGCTTATTGCTTAGCATACGTCAGGTCTGGTACACAGCATTGCATACATGATAGAGCCTATGGCTGAAGCATAGGGAACATCTTTCATTTTCTCTCTATCTTCTGCTGTGGCCGGGCATTGAGTTTGACTCAACTTCACACCTTGTAGTACGGGCAAGAACCCTTTCTTTGCCTCATCCATTTTGAACTTTTTCAAAATTTTATCAAGGTACGTGCTTTGTGAAAGTCCTATTAAGCGTCTTGATCTATCTCTATAGATCTTGATGCCCAATATGTAAGCAGCTTCACCGAGGTCTTTCATTGAAAAACTTTTATTCAAGTATCCCTTTGTGCTATCCAGAAATTCTATATCATTTCCAATTAATAATATGTCATCTACATATAATATCAGAAATGCTACAGAGCTCCCACTCACTTTCTTGTAAATACAGGCTTCTCCAAAAGTCTGTATAAAACCATATGCTTTGATCACACTATCAAAGCGTTTATTCCAACTCCGAGATGCTTGCACCAGTCCATAAATGGAACGCTGGAGCTTGCACACTTTGTTAGCACCTTTTGGATCTACAAAACCTTCTGGCTGCATCATACACAACTCTTCTTCTAGAAATCCATTCAAGAATGCAGTTTTGACATCCATTTGCCAAATTTCATAATTATGAAATGCAGCAATAGCTAACATGATTCGGACAGACTTAAGCATCGCTACGGGTGAGAAAGTCTCATCGTAGTCAACTCCTTGAACTTGTCGAAAACCTTTCACAACAAGTCGAGCTTTATAGACAGTTACATTACCATCAACGTCAGTCTTCTTCTTAAAGATCCATTTATTCTCAATTGCTTGCCGATCATCGGGCAAGTCAACCAAAGTCCATACTTTGTTTTCATACATGGATCCCATCTCAGATTTCATGGCCTCTAGCCATTTTGCGGAATCTGGGCTCATCATCGCTTCCTCATAGTTCGTAGGTTCATCATGGTCAAGCAACATGACTTCCAGAATTGGATTACCATACCATTCTGGTGCGGATCTTACTCTGGTAGACCTACGAGGTTCAGTAGAAACTTGATCTAAAGTTTCATGATCAATATCATTAGCTTCCTCACTAATTGGTGTAGTTGTCACAGGAACCGGTTCTTGTGATGAACTACTTTCCAATAAGGGAGTAGATACAGTTATCTCATCAAGTTCTACTTTCCTCCCACTCACTTCTTTCGAGAGAAACTCGTTCTCTAGAAAGGATCCGATTTTAGCAACAAAAATCTTGCCCTCAGATCTGTGATAGAAGGTGTACCCAATAGTCTCTTTTGGGTATCCTATGAAGACACATTTCTCCGATTTGGGTTCGTGCTTATCTGGTTGAAGTTTCTTCACATAAGCATCGCAGCCCGAAACTTTAAGAAACGATAACTTTGGTTTCTTGCCAAACCACAGTTCATAAGGCGTCGTCTCAACGGATTCTGATGGTGCCCTATTTAACGTGAATGCGGCCGTCTCTAAAGCATAACCCCAAAACGATAGCGGTAAATCAGTAAGAGACATCATAGATCGCACCATATCTAGTAAAGTACGATTACGACGTTTGGACACACCATTTCGTTGTGGTGTTCCGGGTGGCGTGAGTTGCGAAACTATTCCGCTTTGTTTCAAGTGTAGACCAAACTCGTAACTCAAATATTCTCCTCCACGATAAGATCGTAGAAATTTTATTTTCTTGTTACAATGATTTTCCACTTCACTCTGAAAATCTTTGAACTTTTCAAATGTTTCAGACTTGTGTTTCATCAAGTAGATATACCCATATCTGCTCAAATCATCTGTGAAGGTGAGAAAATAACGATACCCGCCGCGAGCCTCAACATTCATTGGACCACAAACATCAGTATGTATGATTTCCAACAAATCAGTTGCTCGCTCCATAGTTCCGGAGAACAGCGTTTTAGTCATCTTGCCCATGAGGCACGGTTCGCAAGGACCAAGTGATTCATAATCAAGTGATTCCAAAAGCCCATCAGTATGGAGTTTCTTCATGCGCTTTACACCGATATGACCTAAACGGCAGTGCCACAAATAAGTTGCACTATTGTTATCAACTCTGCATCTTTTGGTTTCAACACTATGAATATGTGTATCACTACTATCGAGATTCAATAAAAATAGACGACTTTTCAAGGGTGCATGACCATAAAAGATATTACTCATATAAATAGAACAACCATTATTCTCTGATTTAAATGAATAACCGTCTCGCATCAAACAAGATCCAAATATAATGTTCATGCTCAACGCAGGCACCAAATAACAATTATTTAGGTCTAAAACTAATCCCGATGGTAGATGTAGAGGTAGCGTGCCGACCGCGATCACATCGACTTTGGAACCATTTCCCACGCGCATCGTCACCTCGTCCTTAGCCAATCTTCGCTTAATTCGTAGTCCCTGTTTAGAGTTGCAAATATTAGCAACAGAACCAGTATCAAATACCCAGGTGCTACTGCAAGCATTAGTAAGGTACACATCAATAACATGTATATCACATATACCTTTGTTCACTTTGCCATCCTTCTTATCCGCCAAATACTTGGGGCAGTTCCGCTTCCAGTGTCCAGTCTGCTTGCAGTAGAAGCACTCAGTTTCAGGCTTAGGTCCAGACTTGGGTTTCTTCTCTTGAGCAGCAACTTCCTTGCTGTTCTTTTTGAAGTTCCCCTTCTTCTTCCCTTTGCCCTTTTTCTTGAAACTGGTGGTCTTGTTAACCATCAATACTTGATGCTCCTTCTTGATTTCTACCTCCGCGGCTTTTAGCATCGCGAAGAGCTCGGGAATAGTCTTATTCATCCCTTGCATATTATAGTTCATCATGAAGCTCTTGTAGCTTGGTGGCAGTGATTGAAGAATTCTGTCAATGACACTATCATCAGGAAGATTAACTCCCAGTTGAATCAAGTGATTATTATACCCAGACATTTTGAGTATATGTTCACTGACAGAACTATTCTCCTCCATCTTGCAGCTATAGAACTTATTGGAGACTTCATATCTCTCAATCCGGGCATTTGCTTGAAATATTAACTTCAACTCCTGGAACATCTCATATGCTCCATGACGTTCAAAACGTCGTTGAAGACCCGGTTCTAAGCCGTAAAGCATGGCACACTGAACTATCAAGTAGTCATCAGCTTTGCCCTGCCAGACGTTCTTAACATCGTCAGTTGCATCAGCAGCAGGCCTGGCACCCAGCGGTGATTCCAGGACGTAAATTTTCTGTGCAGCAATGAGGATAATCCTCAGGTTATGGACCCAGTCCATGTAATTGCTACCATCATCTTTCAACTTTGCTTTCTCAAGGAACGCATTAAAATTTAACGGAACAACAACACGAGCCATCTATCTACAAATAAACATAGACAAGCAAAATACTATCAGTTACTAAGTTCATGATAAATTTAAGTTCAATTAATCATATTACTTAAGAACTCCCACTTAGACAGACATCTCTCTAGTCATCTAAGTGATCACGTGATCCAAATCAACTAAACCATGTCCGATCATCACGTGAGATGGAGTAGTTTCAATGGTGAACATCACTATGTTGATCATATCTACTATATGATTCAGGTTCGACCTTTTGGTCTTCGTGTTCCGAGGCCATATCTGTATATGCTAGGCTCGTCAAGTATGACCTGAGTATTCCGCGTGTGCAACTGTTTTGCACCCGTTGTATTTGAACGTAGAGCCTATCACACCCGATCATCACGTGGTGTCTCAGCACGAAGAACTTTCGCAACGGTGCATACTCAGGGAGAACACTTCTTGATTATTAGTGAGAGATCATCTTAAAATGCTACCCTCAATCAAAGCAAGATAAGATGCATAAAGGATAAACATCACATGCAATCAATATAAGTGATATGATATGGCCATCATCATCTTGTGCTTGTGATCTCCATCTTCGAAGCACCGTCGTGATCACCATCGTCACCGGAGCGACACCTTGATCTCCATCGTAGCATCGTTGTCGTTACGCCATCTATTGCTTCTACGACTATCGCTACCGCTTAGAGATAAAGTAAAGCAATTACAGGGCGTTTGCATTTCATACAATAAAGCGACAACCATATGGCTCCTGCCAGTTGCCGATAACTTCGGTTACAAAGCATGATCATCTCATACAATAAAATATAGCATCACGTCTTGACCATATCACATCACAACATGCCCTGCCAAAACAAGTTAGACGTCCTCTACTTTGTTGTTGCATATTTTACGTGGCTGCTACAGGCTTTAGCAAGAAACGTTCTTACCTACGCATAAAAACCACAACGATAGTTCGTCAAGTTGGTGCTGTTTTAACCTTCGCAAGGACCGGGCGTAGCCACACTCGATTCAGCTAAAGTGAGAGAGACAGACACCCGCCAGCCACCTTTAAGCACGAGTGCTCGCAATGGTGAAACCAGTCTCGCGTAAGCGTACGCGTAATGTCGGTCCGGGCCGCTTCATCTCACAATACCGCCGAACCAAAGTATGACATGCTGGTAAGCAGTATGACTTGTATCACCCACAACTCACTTGTGTTCTACTCGTGCATATAACATCAACGCATAAAACCTAGGCTCGGATGCCACTATTGGGGAACGTAGTAACTTCAAAAAATTTCCTACGTACACGCAAGATCATGGTGATGGCATAGCAACGAGAGGAGAGAGTGTTGTCCATGTACCCTCGTAGACCGTAAGAGGAAGCGTTATGACAACGCGGTTGATGTAGTCGTATCTCTTCACGATCCGACCGATCCAAGTACCGAACGTACGGCACCTCCGAGTTCAGCACATGTTCAGCTCGATGACGATCCCCGGGCTCCGATCCAGCAAAGCTTCGAGGATGAGTTCCATCAGCACGACGGCGTGGTGACGATGATGATGCTCTACCGGCGCAGGGCTTCGCCTAAACTCCGCGACGATATGACCGAGGTGGAATATGGTGGAAGGGGGCACCGCACACGGCTAAGGAACGATCCGTAGATCAACTTGTGTGTCTATGGGGTGCCCCCTGCCCCCGTATATAAAGGAGCCAGGGGGAGGAGGCGGCCGGCCAAGGAGGGCGCGCCAAGGGGGGAGTCGTACTCCCACCGGGAGTAGGACTCCCTTCTTTCCTAGTTGGAATAGGAGAAGGGGGGGAAAGAGGAGGAAGAGGGGAAGGAAAGGGGGGGGGGGCGCCGCCCCCCTTCCCTTGTCCTATTCGAACTAGGAAGGGGAGGGGCACGCGGCCCCCTCCTGCCTCCTTCCCTCTTCTCCCTCGAGGCCCATGTAGGCCCAATAACCCCCCGAGGGGTTCCGGTAACCTCCCGGTACTCCGGTAAAATGCCGATTTCACCCGGAACGATTCCGATGTCCAAATATAGGCTTCCAATATATCGATCTTTATGTCTCGACCATTTCGAGACTCCTCATTACGTCCGTGATCACATCCGGGACTCCGAACAAACTTCGGTACATCAAAACTTATAAACTCATAATAAAACTGTCATCGTAACGTTAAGCGTGCGGACCCTACGGGTTCGAGAACTATGTAGACATGACCTAGAACTATTCTCAATCAATAACCAATAGCGGAACCTGGATGCCCATATTGGTTCCTACATATTCTACGAAGATCTTTATCGGTCAAACCGCATAACAACATACATTGTTCCCTTTGTCATCGGTATGTTACTTGCCCGAGATTTGATCGTCGGTATCCAATACCTAGTTCAATCTCGTTACCGGCAAGTCTCTTTACTTGTTCCGTAATGCATCATTCCGTAACCAACTCATTTGGTCACATTGCTTGCAAGGCTTATAAAGATGTGCATTACCGAGAGGGCCCAGAGATACCTCTCCGACAATCGGAGTGACAAAACCAAATCTCGAAATACGCCAACTCCACATGTACCTTCGGAGACACCTGTAGTACTCCTTTATAATCACCCAGTTACGTTGTGACGTTTGGTAGTACCCAAAGTGTTCCTCCGGTAAACGGGAGTTGCATATTTCTCATAGTTACAGGAACATGTATAAGTCATGAAGAAAGCAATAGCAATATACTAAACGATCAAGTGCTAGGCTAATGGAATGGGTCATGTCAATCACATCATTCTTCTAATGATGTGATCCCATTAATCAAATGACAACACATGTCTATGGTTAGGAAACATAACCATCTTTGATTAATGAGCTAGTCAAGTAGAGGCATACTAGTGACTATATGTTTGTCTATGTATTCACACATGTATCATGTTTCCGGTTAATACAATTCTAGCATGAATAATAAACATTTATCATGATATGAGGAAATAAATAATAACTTTATTATTGCCTCTAGGGCATATTTCCTTCAGTCTCCCACTTGCACTAGAGTCAATAATCTAGATTACATAGTAATGATTCTAACACCCATGGAGTCTTGGTGCTGATCATGTTTTGCTCGTGAAAGTGGCTTAGTCAACGGGTCTGCAACATTCAGATCCGTATGTATCTTGCAAATCTCTATGTCTCCCACTTGGACTTGGTCCCGAATGGAATTGAAGCGTCTCTTGATGTGCTTGGTCCACTTGTGAAATCTGGATTCCTTTGCCAAGGCAATTGCACCAGTATTGTCACAGAAGATTTTCATTGGTCCCGATGCACTAGGTATGACACCTAGATCGGAAATGAACTCCTTCATCCAGACTCCTTCATTTGCTGCTTCCGAAGCAGCTATGTACTCCGCTTCACATGTAGATCCCGCCACGACGCTTTGTTTAGAACTGCACCAACTTACAGCTCCACCGTTTAATAAAAACATGTATCCGGTTTGCGATTTAGAATCGTCCGGATCAGTGTCAAAGCTTGCATCGACGTAACCATTTACGACTAGCTCTTTGTCACCTCCATATACGAGAAACATATCCTTAGTCCTTTTCAGGTATTTCAGGATGTTCTTAACCGCTGTACAGTGATCCACTCCTGGATTACTTTGGTACCTTCCTGCCAAGCTTATTGCTAAGCATACGTCAGGTCTGGTACACAGCATTGCATACATGATAGAGCCTATGGCTGAAGCATAGGGAACATCTTTCATTTTCTCTCTATCTTCTGCTGTGGTCGGGCATTGAGTTTGACTCAACTTCACACCTTGTAGTACGGGCAAGAACCCTTTCTTTGCCTCATCCATCTTGAACTTTTTCAAAATTTTATCAAGGTACGTGCTTTGTGAAAGTCCTATTAAGCGTCTTGATCTATCTCTATAGATCTTGATGCCCAATATGTAAGCAGCTTCACCGAGGCCTTTCATTGAAAAACTTTTATTCAAGTATCCCTTTATGCTATCCAGAAATTCTATATCATTTCCAATTAATAATATGTCATCTACATATAATATCAGAAATGCTACAGAGCTCCCACTCACTTTCTTGTAAATACAGGCTTCTCCAAAAGTCTGTATAAAACCATATGCTTTGATCACACTATCAAAGCGTTTATTCCAACTCCGAGATGCTTGCACCAGTCCATAAATGGAACGCTGGAGCTTGCACACTTTGTTAGCACCTTTTGGATCTACAAAACCTTCTGGCTGCATCATACACAACTCTTCTTCTAGAAATCCATTCAAGAATGCAGTTTTGACATCCATTTGCCAAATTTCATAATTATGAAATGCAGCAATAGCTAACATGATTCGGACAGACTTAAGCATCGCTACGGGTGAGAAAGTCTCATCATAGTCAACTCCTTGAACTTGTCGAAAACCTTTCACAACAAGTCGAGCTTTATAGACAGTTACATTACCATCAACGTCAGTCTTCTTCTTAAAGATCCATTTATTCTCAATTGCTTGCCGATCATCGGGCAAGTCAACCAAAGTCCATACTTTGTTTTCATACATGGATCCCATCTCAGATTTCATGGCCTCTAGCCATTTTGCGGAATCTGGGCTCATCATCGCTTCGTCATAGTTCGTAGGTTCATCATGGTCAAGCAACATGACTTACAGAATTGGATTACCGTACCATTCTGGTGCGGATCTTACTCTGGTAGACCTACGAGGTTCAGTAGAAACTTGATCTGAAGTTTCATGATCAATATCATTAGCTTCCTCACTAATTGGTGTAGTTGTCACAGGAACCGGTTCTTGTGATGAACTACTTTCCAATAAGGGAGTAGATACAGTTATCTCATCAAGTTCTACTTTCCTCCCACTCACTTCTTTCGAGAGAAACTCGTTCTCTAGAAAGGATCCGATTTTAGCAACGAAAATCTTGCCCTCAGATCTGTGATAGAAGGTGTACCCAATAGTCTCTTTTGGGTATCCTATGAAGACACATTTCTCCGATTTGGGTTCGAGCTTATCTGGTTGAAGTTTCTTCACATAAGCATCGCAGCCCCAAACTTTAAGAAACGATAACTTTGGTTTCTTGCCAAACCACAGTTCATAAGGCGTCGTCTCAACGGATTTTGATGGTGCCCTATTTAACGTGAATGCGGCCGTCTCTAAAGCATAACCCCAAAACGATAGCGGTAAATCAGTAAGAGACATCATAGATCGCACCATATCTAATAAAGTACGATTACGATGTTTGGACACACCATTTCGTTGTGGTGTTCCGGGTGGCGTGAGTTGTGAAACTATTCCGCTTTGTTTCAAGTGTAGACCAAACTCGTAACTCAAATATTCTCCTCCATGATAAGATCGTAGAAATTTTATTTTCTTGTTACAATGATTTTCCACTTCACTCTGAAATTCTTTGAACTTTTCAAATGTTTCAGACTTGTGTTTCATCAAGTAGATATACCCATATCTGCTCAAATCATCTGTGAAGGTGAGAAAATAACGATACCCGCCGCGAGCCTCAACATTCATTGGACCACAAACATCAGTATGTATGATTTCCAACAAATCAGTTGCTCGCTCCATAGTTCCGGAGAACGGCGTTTTAGTCATCTTGCCCATGAGGCACGGTTCGCAAGTACCAAGTGATTCATAATCAAGTGATTCCAAAAGCCCATCAGTATGGAGTTTCTTCATGCGCTTTACACCGATATGACCTAAACGGCAGTGCCACAAATAAGTTGCACTATTGTTATCAACTCTGCATCTTTTGGTTTCAAGACTATGAATATGTGTATCACTACTATCGAGATTCAATAAAAATAGACGACTTTTCAAGGGTGCATGACCATAAAAGATATTACTCATATAAATAGAACAACCATTATTCTATGATTTAAATGAATAACCGTCTCGCATCAAACAAGATCCAGATATAATGTTCATGCTCAACGCAGGCACCAAATAACAATTATTTAGGTCTAAAACTAATCCCGATGGTAGATGTAGAGGTAGCGTGCCGACCGCGATCACATCGACTTTGGAACCATTTCCCACGTGCATCATCACCTCATCCTTAGCCAATCTTCGCTTAATTCGTAGTCCCTGTTTAGAGTTGCAAATATTAGCAACAGAACCAGTATCAAATACCCAGGTGCTACTGCAAGCATTAGTAAGGTACACATCAATAACATGTATATCACATATACCTTTGTTCACTTTGCCATCCTTCTTATCCGCCAAATACTTGGGGCAGTTCCGCTTCCAGTGTCCAGTCTGCTTGCAGTAGAAGCACTCAGTTTCAGGCTTAGGTCCAGACTTGGGTTTCTTCTCTTGAGCAGCAACTTCCTTGCTGTTCTTTTTGAAGTTCCCCTTCTTCTTCCCTTTGCCCTTTTTCTTGAAACTGGTGGTCTTGTTAACCATCAATACTTGATGCTCCTTCTTGATTTCTACCTCCGCGGCTTTTAGCATCGCGAAGAGCTCGGGAATAGTCTTATTCATCCCTTGCATATTATAGTTCATCATGAAGCTCTTGTAGCTTGGTGGCAGTGATTGAAGAATTCTGTCAATGACACTATCATCAGGAAGATTAACTCCCAGTTGAATCAAGTGATTATTATACCCAGACATTTTGAGTATATGTTCACTGACAGAACTATTCTCCTCCATCTTGCAGCTATAAAACTTATTGGAGACTTCATATCTCTCAATCCGGGCATTTGCTTGAAATATTAACTTCAACTCCTGGAACATCTCATATGCTCCATGACGTTCAAAACGTCGTTGAAGACCCGGTTCTAAGCCGTAAAGCATGGCACACTGAACTATCAAGTAGTCATCAGCTTTGCCCTGCCAGACGTTCTTAACATCGTCAGTTGCATCAGCAGCAGGCCTGGCACCCAGCGGTGATTCCAGGATGTAAATTTTCTGTGCAGCAATGAGGATAATCCTCAGGTTATGGACCCAGTCCGTGTAATTGCTACCATCATCTTTCAACTTTGCTTTCTCAAGGAACGCATTAAAATTTAACGGAACAACAACACGAGCCATCTATCTACAAATAAACATAGACAAGCAAAATACTATCAGGTACTAAGTTCATGATAAATTTAAGTTCAATTAATCATATTACTTAAGAACTCCCACTTAGACAGACATCTCTCTAGTCATCTAAGTGATCACGTGATCCAAATCAACTAAACCATGTCCGATCATCACGTGAGATGGAGTAGTTTCAATGGTGAACATCACTATGTTGATCATATCTACTATATGATTCAGGTTCGACCTTTTGGTCTTCGTGTTACGAGGCCATATCTGTATATGCTAGGCTCGTCAAGTATGACCTGAGTATTCCGCGTGTGCAACTGTTTTGCACCCGTTGTATTTGAACGTAGAGCCTATCACACCCGATCATCACGTGGTGTCTCAGCACGAAGAACTTTCGCAACGGTGCATACTCAGGGAGAACACTTCTTGATTATTAGTGAGAGATCATCTTAAAATGCTACCGTCAATCAAAGCAAGATAAGATGCATAAAGGATAAACATCACATGCAATCAATATAAGTGATATGATATGGCCATCATCATCTTGTGCTTGTGATCTCCATCTTCGAAGCACCGTCGTGATCACCATCGTCACCGGAGCGACACCTTGATCTCCATCGTAGCATCGTTGTCGTTACGCCATCTATTGCTTCTACGACTATCGCTACCGCTTAGAGATAAAGTAAAGCAATTACAGGGCGTTTGCATTTCATACAATAAAGCGACAACCATATGGCTCCTGCCAGTTGCCGATAACTTCGGCTACAAAGCATGATCATCTCATACAATAAAATATAGCATCACGTCTTGACCATATCACCTCACAACATGCCCTGCAAAAACAAGTTAGACGTCCTCTACTTTGTTGTTGCATATTTTACGTGGCTGCTACAGGCTTTAGCAAGAACCATTCTTACCTACGCATAAAAACCACAACGATAGTTCGTCAAGTTGGTGCTGTTTTAACCTTCGCAAGGACCGGGCGTAGCCACACTCGATTCAGCTAAAGTGAGAGAGACAGACACCCGCCAGCCACCTTTAAGCACGAGTGCTCGCAACGGTGAAACCAGTCTCGCGTAAGCGTACGCGTAATGTCGGTCCGGGCCGCTTCATCTCACAATACCACCGAACCAAAGTATGACATGCTGGTAAGCAGTATGACTTGTATCACCCACAACTCACTTGTGTTCTACTCGTGCATATAACATCAACGCATAAAACCTAGGCTCGGATGCCACTATTGGGGAACGTAGTAACTTCAAAAAATTTCCTACGTACACGCAAGATCATGGTGATGGCATAGCAATGAGAGGAGAGAGTGTTGTCCACGTACCCTCGTAGACCGTAAGAGGAAGCATTATGACAACGCGGTTGATGTAGTCGTATGTCTTCACGATCCGACCGATCCAAGTACCGAACGTACGTCACCTCCGAGTTCAGCACATGTTCAGCTCGATGACGATCCCCGGGCTCCGATCCAGCAAAGCTTCGGGGATGAGTTCCATCAGCACGACGGCGTGGTGACGATGATGATGCTCTACCGGCGCAGGGCTTCGCCTAAACTCCGCGACGATATGACCGAGGTGGAATATGGTGGAAGGGGGCACCGCACACGGCTAAGGAACGATCCGTAGATCAACTTGTGTGTCTATTGGGTGCCCCCCGCCCCCGTATATAAAGGAGCCAGGGGAGGAGGCGGCCGGCCAAGGAGGGCGCGCCAAGGGGGGAGTCGTACTCCCACCGGGAGTAGGACTCCCTTCTTTCCTAGTTGGAATAGGAGAAGGGGGGGAAAGAGGAGGAAGAGGGGAAGGAAAGGGGGGGGGGGGGGCGCCGCCCCCCTTCCCTTGTCCTATTCGGACTAGGAAGGGGAGGGGCACGCGGCCCCCTCCTGCCTCCTTCCCTCTTCTCCCTCGAGGCCCATGTAGGCCCAATAACCCCCCGAGGGGTTCCGGTAACCTCCCGGTACTCCGGTAAAATGCCGATTTCACCCGGAACGATTCTGATGTCCAAATATAGGCTTCCAATATATCGATCTTTATGTCTCGACCATTTCGAGACTCCTCGTTACGTCTGTGATCACATCCGGGACTCCGAACAAACTTCGGTACATCAAAACTTATAAACTCATAATAAAACTGTTATCGTAACGTTAAGCGTGCGGACCCTACGGGTTTGAGAACTATGTAGACATGACCTAGAACTATTCTCGGTCAATAACCAATAGCGGAACCTGGATGCCCATATTGGTTCCTACATATTCTACGAAGATCTTTATTGGTCAAACCGCATAACAACATACATTGTTCCCTTTGTCATCGGTATGTTACTTGCCCGAGATTTGATCGTCGGTATCCAATACCTAGTTCAATCTCATTACCGGCAAGTCTCTTTACTTGTTCCGTAATGCATCATTCCGTAACCAACTCATTTGGTCACATTGCTTGCAAGGCTTATAAAGATGTGCATTACCGAGAGGGCCCAGAGATACCTCTCCGACAATCGGAGTGACAAAACCAAATCTCGAAATACGCCAACTCCACATGTACCTTCGGAGACACCTGTAGTACTCCTTTATAATCACCCAGTTACGTTGTGACGTTTGGTAGTACCCAAAGTGTTCCTCCGGTAAACGGGAGTTGCATATTTCTCATAGTTACAGGAACATGTATAAGTCATGAAGAAAGCAATAGCAATATACTAAACGATCAAGTGCTAGGCTAACGGAATGGGTCATGTCAATCACATCATTCTTCTAATGATGTGATCCCATTAATCAAATGACAACACATGTCTATGGTTAGGAAACATAACCATCTTTGATTAATGAGCTAGTCAAGTAGAGGCATACTAGTGACTATATGTTTGTCTATGTATTCACACATGTATCATGTTTCCGGTTAATACAATTCTAGCATGAATAATAAACATTTATCATGATATGAGGAAATAAATAATAACTTTATTATTGCCTCTAGGGCATATTTCCTTCAGTCTCCCACTTGCACTAGAGTCAATAATCTAGATTACATAGTAATGATTCTAACACCCATGGAGTCTTGGTGCTGATCATGTTTTGCTCGTGAAAGTGGCTTAGTCAACGGGTCTGCAACATTCAGATCCGTATGTATCTTGCAAATCTCTATGTCTCCCACTTGGACTTGGTCCCGAATGGAATTGAAGCGTCTCTTGATGTGCTTGGTCCACTTGTGAAATCTGGATTCCTTTGCCAAGGCAATTGCACCAGTATTGTCACAGAAGATTTTCATTGGTCCCGATGCACTAGGTATGACACCTAGATCGGAAATGAACTCCTTCATCCAGACTCCTTCATTTGCTGCTTCCGAAGCAGCTATGTACTCCGCTTCACATGTAGATCCCGCCACGACGCTTTGTTTAGAACTGCACCAACTTACAGCTCCACCGTTTAATAAAAACACGTATCCGGTTTGCGATTTAGAATCGTTTGGATCAGTGTCAAAGCTTGCATCGACGTAACCATTTACGACTAGCTCTTTGTCACCTCCATATACGAGAAACATATCCTTAGTCCTTTTCAGGTATTTCAGGATGTTCTTAACCGCTGTACAGTGATCCACTCCTGGATTACTTTGGTACCTTCCTGCCAAGCTTATTGCTAAGCATACGTCAGGTCTGGTACACAGCATTGCATACATGATAGAGCCTATGGCTGAAGCATAGGGAACATCTTTCATTTTCTCTCTATCTTCTGCTGTGGCCGGGCATTGAGTTTGACTCAACTTCACACCTTGTAGTACGGGCAAGAACCCTTTCTTTGCCTCATCCATTTTGAACTTTTTCAAAATTTTATCAAGGTACGTGCTTTGTGAAAGTCCTATTAAGCGTCTTGATCTATCTCTATAGATCTTGATGCCCAATATGTAAGCAGCTTCACCGAGGTCTTTCATTGAAAAACATTTATTCAAGTATCCCTTTATGCTATCCAGAAATTCTATATCATTTCCAATTAATAATATGTCATCTACATATAATATCAGAAATGCTACAGAGCTCCCACTCACTTTCTTGTAAATACAGGCTTCTCCAAAAGTCTGTATAAAACCATATGCTTTGATCACACTATCAAAGCGTTTATTCCAACTCCGAGATGCTTGCACCAGTCCATAAATGGAACGCTGGAGCTTGCACACTTTGTTAGCACCTTTTGGATCTACAAAACCTTCTGGCTGCATCATACACAACTCTTCTTCTAGAAATCCATTCAAGAATGCAGTTTTGACATCCATTTGCCAAATTTCATAATTATGAAATGCAGCAATAGCTAACATGATTCGGACAGACTTAAGCATCGCTACGGGTGAGAAAGTCTCATCGTAGTCAACTCCTTGAACTTGTCGAAAACCTTTCACAACAAGTCGAGCTTTATAGACAGTTACATTACCATCAACGTCAGTCTTCTTCTTAAAGATCCATTTATTCTCAATTGCTTGCCGATCATCGGGCAAGTCAACCAAAGTCCATACTTTGTTTTCATACATGGATCCCATCTCAGATTTCATGGCCTCTAGCCATTTTGCGGAATCTGGGCTCATCATCGCTTCGTCATAGTTCGTAGGTTCATCATGGTCAAGCAACATGACTTACATAATTGGATTACCGTACCATTCTGGTGCGGATCTTACTCTGGTAGACCTACAAGGTTCAGTAGAAACTTGATCTGAAGTTTCATGATCAATATCATTAGCTTCCTCACTAATTGGTGTAGTTGTCACAGGAACCGGTTCTTGTGATGAACTACTTTCCAATAAGGGAGTAGATACAGTTATCTCATCAAGTTCTACTTTCCTCCGACTCACTTCTTTCGAGAGAAACTCGTTCTCTAGAAAGGATCCGATTTTAGCAACGAAAATCTTGCCCTCAGATCTGTGATAGAAGGTGTACCCAATAGTCTCTTTTGGGTATCCTATGAAGACACATTTCTCCGATTTGGGTTCGAGCTTATCTGGTTGAAGTTTCTTCACATAAGCATCGCAGCCCCAAACTTTAAGAAACGATAACTTTGGTTTCTTGCCAAACCACAGTTCATAAGGCGTCGTCTCAACGGATTTTGATGGTGCCCTATTTAACGTGAATGCGGCCGTCTCTAAAGCATAACCCCAAAACGATACCGGTAAATCAGTAAGAGACATCATAGATCGCACCATATCTAATAAAGTATGATTACGACATTTGGACACACCATTTCGTTGTGGTGTTCCGGGTGGCGTGAGTTGTGAAACTATTCCGCTTTGTTTCAAGTGTAGACCAAACTCGTAACTCAAATATTCTCCTCCATGATAAGATCATAGAAATTTTATTTTCTTGTTACAATGATTTTCCACTTCACTCTGAAATTCTTTGAACTTTTCAAATGTTTCAGACTTGTGTTTCATCAAGTAGATATACCCATATCTGCTCAAATCATCTGTGAAGGTGAGAAAATAACGATACCCGCCGCGAGCCTCAACATTCATTGGACCACAAACATGAGTATGTATGATTTCCAACAAATCAGTTGCTCGCTCCATAGTTCCGGAGAACGGCGTTTTAGTCATCTTGCCCATGAGGCACGGTTCGCAAGTACCAAGTGATTCATAATCAAGTGATTCCAAAAGCCCATCAGTATGGAGTTTCTTCATGCGCTTTACACCGATATGACCTAAACGGCAGTGCCACAAATAAGTTGCACTATTGTTATCAACTCTGCATCTTTTGGTTTCAAGACTATGAATATGTGTATCACTACTATCGAGATTCAATAAAAATAGACGACTTTTCAAGGGTGCATGACCATAAAAGATATTACTCATATAAATAGAACAACCATTATTCTCTGATTTAAATGAATAACCATCTCGCATCAAACAAGATCCAAATATAATGTTCATGCTCAACGCAGGCACCAAATAACAATTATTTAGGTCTAAAACTAATCCCGATGGTAGATGTAGAGGTAGCGTGCCGACCGCGATCACATCGACTTTGGAACCATTTCCCACACGCATCGTCACCTCGTCCTTAGCCAATCTTCGCTTAATTCGTAGTCCCTGTTTAGAGTTGCAAATATTAGCAACAGAACCAGTATCAAATACCCAGGTGCTACTGCGAGCATTAGTAAGGTACACATCAATAACATGTATATCACATATACCTTTGTTCACTTTGCCATCCTTCTTATCCGCCAAATACTTGGGGCAGTTCCGCCTCCCGTGTCCAGTCTGCTTGCAGTAGAAGCACTCAGTTTCAGGCTTAGGTCCAGACTTGGGTTTCTTCTCTTGAGCAGCAACTTCCTTGCTGTTCTTTTTGAAGTTCCCCTTCTTCTTCCCTTTGCCCTTTTTCTTGAAACTGGTGGTCTTGTTAACCATCAATACTTGATGCTCCTTCTTGATTTCTACCTCCGCGGCTTTTAGCACCGCGAAGAGCTCGGGAATAGTCTTATTCATCCCTTGCATATTATAGTTCATCATGAAGCTCTTGTAGCTTGGTGGCAGTGATTGAAGAATTCTGTCAATGACACTATCATCAGGAAGATTAACTCCCAGTTGAATCAAGTGATTATTATACCCAGACATTTTGAGTATATGTTCACTGACAGAACTATTCTCCTCCATCTTGCAGCTATAGAACTTATTGGAGACTTCATATCTCTCAATCCGGGCATTTGCTTGAAATATTAACTTCAACTCCTGGAACATCTCATATGCTCCATGACGTTCAAAACGTCGTTGAAGACCCGGTTCTAAGCCGTAAAGCATGGCACACTGAACTATCAAGTAGTCATCAGCTTTGCCCTGCCAGACGTTCTTAACATCGTCAGTTGCATCAGCAGCAGGCCTGGCACCCAGCGGTGCTTCCAGGACGTAACTGTTCTATGCAGCAATGAGGATAATCCTCAGGTTATGGACCTAGTCCGTGTAATTGCTACCATCATCTTTCAACTTTGCTTTCTCAAGGAACGCATTAAAATTTAACGGAACAACAGCACGAGCCATCTATCTACAAATAAACATAGACAAGCAAAATACTATCAGGTACTAAGTTCATGATAAATTTAAGTTCAATTAATCATATTACTTAAGAACTCCCACTTAGACAGATATCTCTCTAGTCATCTAAGTGATCACGTGATCCAAATCAACTAAACCATGTCCGATCATCACGTGAGATGGAGTAGTTTCAATGGTGAACATCACTATGTTGATCATATCTACTATATGATTCATGTTCGACCTTTCGGTCTCCATGTTCCGAGGCCATATCTGTATATGCTAGGCTCGTCAAGTATGACAAGAGTATTCCGCGTGTGCAACTGTTTTGCACCCGTTGTATTTGAACGTAGAGTCTATCACACCCGATCATCACGTGGTGTCTCAGCACGAAGAACTTTCGCAATGGTGCATACTCAGGGAGAACACTTCTTGATTATTAGTGAGAGATCATCTTAAAATGCTACCGTCAATCAAAGCAAGATAAGATGCATAAAGGATAAACATCACATGCAATCAATATAAGTGATATGATATGGCCATCATCATCTTGTGCTTGTGATCTCCATCTTTGAAGCACCGTCGTGATCACCATCGTCACCGGCGCGACACCATGATCTCCATCATAGCATCGTTGTCGTTATGCCATCTATTGCTTCTATGACTATCGCTACCGCTTAGAGATAAAGTAAAGCAATTACAGGGCGTTTGCATTTCATACAATAAAGCGACAACCATATGGCTCCTTCCAGTTGCCGATAACTTCGGTTACAAAACATGATCATCTCATACAATAAAATATAGCATCACGTCTTGACCATATCACATCACAACATGCCCTGCAAAAACAAGTTAGACGTCCTCTACTTTGTTGTTGCATATTTTACGTGGCTGCTACGGGCTTTAGCAAGAACCTCTTACCTACGCATAAAAACCACAACGATAGTTCATCAAGTTGGTGCTGTTTTAACCTTCGCAAGGACCGGGCGTAGCCACACTCGATTCAGCTAAAGTGAGAGAGATAGACACCCGCCAGCCACCTTTAAGCACGAGTGCTCGCAACGGTGAAACTAGTCTCGCGTAAGCGTACGCGTAATGTCGGTCCGGGCCGCTTCATCTCACAATACCACCGAACCAAATATGACATGCTGGTAAGCAGTATGACTTGTATCGCCCACAACTCAGTTGTGTTCTACTCGTGCAAATAACATCAACGCATAAAACCTGGCTCTAATACCACTTTTAGGGAACGTAGTAATTTCAAAAAAATTCCTACGTACACGCAAGATCATGGTGATGGCATAGCAACGAGAGGGGAGAGTGTTCTCCACGTACCCTCGTAGACCGTAAGCGGAAGCGTTATGACAACACGGTTGATGTAGTCATACGTCTTGACGATCCGACCGATCCAAGTACCGAACGTACGGCACCTCCGAGTTCAGCACACGTTCAGCTCGATGACGATCCCCGGGCTCCGATCCAGCAAAGCTTCGGGGATGAGTTCCGTCAGCACGACGGCGTGGTGACGATGATGATGCTCTACCGGTGCAGGGCTTCGCCTAAACTCCGCGACGATATGACCGAGGTGGAATATGGTGGAGGGGGGCACCGCACACGGCTAAGGAACGATCCGTAGATCAACTTGTGTGTCTATGGGGTGCCCCCCGCCCCCGTATATAAAGGAGCCAGGGGGGAGGAGGCGGCCGGCCAAGGGGGATTCGTTTGGGGCTCCGGAGAGGGGGATTCGTTGCTGTCGTCATCATCAACCATCCTCCATCACCAATTTCATGATGCTCACCGCCGTGCATGAGTAATTCCATTGTAGGCTTGCTAGACGGTGATGGGTTGGATGAGATTTACCATGTAATCAAGTTAGTTTTGATAGGGTTTGATCCCTAGTATCCACTATGTTCTGAGATTGATGTTGCTATGACTTTGCTATGCTTAATGCTTGTCCCTAGGGCCCGAGTGCCATGATTTCAGATCTGAACCTATTATGTTTTCATGAATATATGTGAGTTCTTGATCCTATCTGGCAAGTCTATAGTCACCTATTAATCGTTATGATCCAATAACCCCGAAGTGACAATAATCAGGATACTTCTCGGTGATGACCGTAGTTTGAGGATTTCATGTATTCACTATGTGTTAATGCTTTCGTCCGGTACTCTATTAAAAGGAGGCCTTAATATCCCTTAGTTTCCACTAGGAACCCGCTGCCACGGGAGGGTAGGACAAAAGATGTCATGCAAGTTCTTTTCCATAAGCACGTATGACTATATTCGGAATACATGCCTACATTACATTGATGAATTAGAGCTAGTTCTGTGTCACCCTATGTTATAACTATTACATGAGGAATCACATCCGACATAATTATCCATCATTGATCCAATGCCTATGAGCTTTTCACATATTGTGCTTTGCTTGTTTACTTTACCGTTGCTACTATTACTATTACTACAAAACTGCTACTGTTACTTTTGCCACTGCTATCGTTACTTCCATTCTACTTTGCTGGTAAATACTTTGATGCAGATACTAAGTTATGCATGTGTGGTTGAATTGATAACTCAACTGCTAATACTTGAGAATATTCTTTGGCTCCCCTTGTGTCGAATCAATAAATTTGGGTTGAATACTCTACCCTCAAAACTTGTTCCATCCCCTATACTTGTGGGTTATCAACACTATTTTCTGGCGCCATTGCCGGGGAGCATAGCTCTATCTTTTAGTCACTTGGGATTTATATCTGCTGGTCACTATGAAGAACTTGAAATACGAAAGAACTAAGAATTATCCCTCAACTATGAGGGGAGGTAAGGAACTGCCATCTAGCTCTGCACTAGACTCTCCTTCTGCTATGAGTAAGCTTGTGACACCTAAACCTGCTTCTGCTATTAATTCTTACATGTCGCATGTTATTGATGATGCCACTTCTACTATGCATGATACATATGATGAAACTACTTCTATGCTTGATACTAGTGTGCCATTAGGTGAATTTCTTGATGAAGAACTTGCTAGGGCTAGAGAGAATGAAACTATTGAAAATGAAATTATTGAAGATAGTGATGATGAAGGTTCTCCCCCTAAGTATGAATTACCTGTTGTCCCTGAGAGTTATGTTATGGGTGAAGAAACTGCTACAGATTTTCTTGCTAGCAATGATAGATCTGATCTTAGGAAATTATTAGCTAAACTGAAACAGAAAACTCTGAATGCTTGCAATGATAGTGTATATTCCAACTCGATCCGAGATTCTTGCACAAGTCCATACATGGATTGCTGGAGCTTGCACATTTTGTTAGCACCTTTAGGATTGACAAAACCTTCTGGTTGCATCATATACAACTCTCTTTAGAGATATCCATTTAAGGAATACAGTTTTGACATCCATTTGCCACATTTCATAAAATATGACAATTGCTAACGTGATTCAGACGGACTTAAGCATCACTACAGTTGAGATAAATCTCATTGTAGTCAACACCTTGAACTTGTAGAAAAACCTTTTGCGATAAGTCGAGCTTTGTAGATGGTAACACTACTATCAGTGTCCGTCTTCCTCTTGAAGATCCATTTATTTTCTATGGCTTGCCGATCATCGGGCAAGTCCACCAAAGTCCACACTTTGTTCTCATACATGGATCCCATCTCAGATTTCATGGCCTCAAGCCATTTCATGGAATTTGGGCTCATCATCGCTTCCTCATAGTTTGCAGGTTCATCATGGTCTAATAACATGACTTCCAGAATATGATTAGCGTACCACTCTGGTGCGGACCATACTCTAGTTGACCTATGAGGTTTGGTAGTAACTTGATCTGAAGTTTCATGATCATCATCATTAGCTTCCTCACTAATTGGTGTAGGAATCACCAGAACTGATTTCTGTGATGAGCTACTTTCCAATTCGGGAGAAGGTACAATTACCTCATCAAGTTCTACTTTCCTCCCACTCACTTCTTTCGAGAGAACTCCTTCTCTAGAAAGTATCCATAATTAGCAATGATCTTGCCTTCGGATATGTGATAGAAGGTGTACCCAATAGTTTCCTTTTGGTATCCTATGCAGACGAATTTCTCCGATTTGGGTTTGAGCTTATCAGGTTGAAGCTTTTTCATATAAACATCGCAGCCCCAAACTTTAAGAAACGTCAACTTTGGTTTCTTGCCAAACCATAGTTCATAAGGCATCATCTCAATGGATTATGATGGTGCCCTATTTAAAGTGAATGCAACTGTCTTTAATGCATAACCCCAAAACAATAGTGGTAAATCGGTAAGAGATATCATAGGTCGCACCATATCCAATAAAGTACGTTTACGACGTTCGGACACATCATTACGCTGTGGTGTTCCAGGTGGCGTGAGTTGCGAAACTATTCCACATTGTTTCAAATGAAGACCAAACTCGTAACTCAAATATTCTCCTCCTAGATCAGATCGTAGAAACTTTATTTTCTTGTTACGATGATTTTCCACTTCACTTTGAATTTTTTTGAACTTTTCAAATGTTTTAGACTTATGCTTTATTAAGTATATATACCCATATCTGCTCAAATCATCTATGAAGGTAAGAAAATAACAATACCCGCCACGAGCCTCAAGACTCATTGGACCGCATACATCGGTATGTATTATCTCCAATAAGTCAGTAGCTCGTTCCATTGTTCCGGAGAATGGAGTTTTAGTCATCTTGCCCATGAGGAATGGTTTGCAAGCACCAAGTGATTCATAATCAAGTGATTCCAAAAGCCCATCTTTATGGAGTTTCTTCATGCACTTTACACCGATATGACCCAAACAGCAGTGCCACAAATAAGGTGCACTATCATTATTAACGTTGCATCTTTTGGCATCAATATTATGAATATGTGTATTACCACGATCAAGATTCAATAAACCATCAACATTGGGTGTATGACCGTAGAAGGTTTTATTCATGTAAACAGAATAACAATTATTCTCTGTCTTACATGAACAACCGTATTGCAATAAACATGATCTAATCATATTCATGCTCAACGCAAACACCAAATAACATTTATTTAGGTTCAACACTAATCCCGAAAGTATAGGGAGTGTACGATGATGATCATATCAATCTTGAAGCCACTTCCAACACTCGTCGTTACTTCATCCTCAACTAGTCTCTATTTATTCTACAACTCCTGTTTCGAGTTGCTAATTTTAGCAACTGAACAAGTATCAAATACCCCAGGGTTACTACGAGCACTAGTAAGATACACATCAAATAACATGTATATCAAATATACCTTTGTTCACTTTGCCATCCTTCTTATCCGCTAAAATATTCAGAGCAGTTCCGCTTCCAGTGGTCATTTCCTTTGCAGTAGAAGCACTCAGTTTCAGGCTTAGGTCTAGCTTTGGGCTTCTTCACAGGAGTGACAACTTGCTTGCCATTCTATTTGAAGTTCCCTTTCTTTCCCTTGCCCTTTTATTGAAACTAGTGGTCTTGTCAATCATCAACACTTGATGCTTTTTCTTGATTTCTACCTTTGTCAATTTCAGCATCACGAAGAGCTCGAGAATCGTTTTTGTTATCCCTTGCATACTATAGTTCATCACGAAGTTCTAGTAACTTGGTGATGGTGACTAGAGAACTCTGTCAATCACTATCTTATCTGGAAGATTCACTCCCACTTGATTCAAGCGATTGTATTACCCAGACATTCTGAGTGCATGCTCACTAGCTGAGCAATTCTCCTCCATCTTTTAGGCGAATTACTTGTCGGAGGTCTAATACCTCTCGACACGGTCATGAGTCTGAAATACCAATTTCATCTCTTGGAACATCTCATATGCTCCATGACGTTTCAAAAACATTTTTGAAGTCCTGGTTCTAAGCCGTAAAGCATGGTGCACTAAACTATCAAGTAGTCATCATATTGAGCTAGCCAAACATTCATACTGCATCTGCTCCTGTAATAGGTTTGTCACCTAGCGGTGTATTAAGGAGATAATTCTTCTATGCAGCAATGAGGATAAACCTTAGATCATGGACCCAGTCCGCATCATTGCTACTATCATCTTTCAACTTAGTTTTCTCTAGGAACATATGAAAAACATAGGGAAGCTATAAGGCGAGCTATTGATCTACAACATAATTTGTAAAATACTATTAGGACTAAGTTCATGATAAATTAAAGTTCAGTTAATCATATTTCTTAAGAACTCCCACTTAGATAGACATCCCTCTAGTCATCTAAATGATCACATGATCCAAATCAACTAAACCATGTCCAATCACGTGAGATGGAGTAGTTTCCAATGTTGAACATCACTAGGTTGATCATATCTACTATATCATTCACGCTCGACCTTTCGGTCTCCAGTGTTTCGAGGCCATATCTGCATATGCTAGGCTCGTCATGTTTAACCCGAGTATTCTGCGTGTGCAAAACTGGCTTGCACCCGTTGTATGTGACCATAGAGCTTATCACACCCGATCATCACGTGGTGTCTCAACACGACAAACTGTAGCAACAATGCATACTCAGGGAGAACACTTATACCTTAAAATTTAGTAAGGGATCATCTTATAATGCTACCGCTGCACTAAGCAAAATAAGGTGCATAAAAGATAAACATCACATGCAATCAAAATATTTGACATGATATGGCCACCATCATCTTGTGCTCATGATCTCCATCACCGTAGCATCGTCGTGATCTCCATCGTCACCGGCGCGACACCTTGATCTCCATCGTAGCATCGTTGTCGTCTCGCAAACTATTGCTTCTACAACTATCACTACCGCTTAGTGATAAAGTAAAACAATTACATGACGATTGCATTGCATACAATAAAGCGACAACCATGGCTCCTGCCAGTTGCCGCTAACTCTGTTACAAAACATGATCATCTCATACAACAAATTATATCACATCATGTCTTGACCATATCACACCACAGCAAGCCCTGCAAAAACAAGTTAGACGTCCTCTACTTTGTTGTTGCAAATTTTACGTGGCTGCTACGGGCTTCTAGCAAGAAATGTTCTTACGTACGCATCAAAACCACAATGATTTTTTTGTGAAGTGCGCTATTTTAACCTTCAACAAGGACCGGCCGTAGTCAAACTCGATTCAACTAAAGTTGGAGAAACACACACCCGCCAGCCACCTATGTGCAAAAGCACGTCGGTAGAACCAATCTCATGAACACAGTCACGTAATGTCGGTCCCGACCGCTTCATCCAACAATACCACCGAATCAAGTAAGACGTTGGTGGTAAGCCGTATGACTATTATCGCCCACAACTCTTTGTGTTCTACTCGTGCATAAAACATCTACGCATAGACCTGGCTTGGATGCCACTGTTGGGGAACGCGATAATTTCAAAAGAATTCCTACGGACACACAAGATCTATCTAGGTGATGCATAGCAACGAGAGGGGAGAGTGTGTCCACGTACCCTCATAGACCGAAAGCGGAAGTGTTTCAATAACGCGGTTGATGTAGTCGAACTTCTTCGAGATCCAACCGATCAGGCACCGAATGTACGACACCTCCGCATTCAACACACGTTCAGCTCGATGACGTCCCTCGTGCTCTCGATCCAGTTGAGTACGAGGGCGAGTTCCATCAGCACGACGGCGTGGCGACGACGATGATGATGCTACCGGCGCAGGGATTCGCCTAAGCACTACGATGGTATGATCGAGGTGTGTAACTGTGGAGGGGGGCACCGCACACGGTTAAGAGAAACTTGTGTGTTCTAGGGTGCCCTGCTGCCCCCGTATATAAAGTAGCAAGGGGAGGCCGGCCGGCCCCTAGGGCGCACCCAAGAGAGGAGGAGTCCTACTAGGACTTCCTAGTCCTAGTAGGATTCCACTTCAAGGATGGAGGGGGGAAGGAAAGGAGAGGGAGAGGGAGTAGGAAAAGGGGGGAGCCGCCCCCCTTCCCTTGTCCTATTTGGACTCAAGGAGGGCACTGCCAGCCCTCCTGCGGCCCTCGTCTCTCCACTAAGGCCCATAGTGGCCCAGTAGTTCCCCAGGGGGTTCCGGTAACCCCTCCGGCACTCCGGTTTTATCCAAAACTTCCTGGAACTCTTCCGGTGTCCGAATAACATGGTCCAATATATCAATCTTTATGTCCCGACCATTTCGAGACTCGTTGTTACCTCTGTGATCTCATCTGGGACTCCGAACAAAGTTCGGTCATCAAAAACACATAACTCATAATACATATCGTCATCGAACGTTAAGCGTGCGGACCCTACGAGTTTGAGAACTATGTATACATGACGAAGACACATCTCCGGTCAATAAACAATAGCGGAACCTGGATGATCATATTGGCTCCTACATATTCTATGAAGATCTTTATCGGTCAAACCACATAACAACATACATTGTTCCATTTGTCATTGGTATGTTACTTGCCCAAGATTTGATCATCGGTATCATCATACCTAGTTCAATCTTGTAACTGGCAAGTCTCTTTACTCGTTCTGTAATACTTCATCCCGCAACTAACTCATTAGTCACATTGCTTGCAAGGCTTATAGTGATGAGCATTACCGAGAGGGCCCAGAGATACCTCTCTGAAACTCAGAGTGACAAATCCTAACCTAAATCTATGCCAACCCAACAAACACATTCGGAGACACCTGTAGAGTATCTTTATAATCACCCATTTACGTTCTGATGTTTGATAGCACACAATGTGTTCCTCTGATATTCGGGAGTTGCATAATCTCATAGTCCGAGGAACATGTATAAGTCATGAAGAAAGCAGTAGCAATGAAACTATAACGATCATAATGCTAAGCTAACGGATGGGTCATGTACATCACATCATTCTCCTAATGATGTGATCCCGTTCATCAAATGACAACACATGTCTATGGTTAGGAAACATAACCATCTTTGATTAACGAGCTAGTCTAGTAGAAGCATACCAGGGACACTATGTTTTATCTATGTATTCACACATGTACTAAGTTTCCAGTTAATACAATTCTAGCATGAATAATAAACATTTATCATGATATAAGGAAATAAATAATAACTTTATTATTGCCTCTAGGGCATATTTCCTTCAATTTGTCAGCCATTTGCAAGATATTTCAGTAGATGTGAGTTTTTTCAAATTAAGTCTTTTGTATAAAGAGAAAGGCATAACACTAACACCAGCTCCTAAATCACATAAAGATGTTTTCACATAATTTCTTTTGATGGAGCAAGGTATAGTTGGTATTCCTAGATCTCCAAGTTTTTTAGGTACTCTATCCTTAAAAGAATAATTAGTAAGCATGGTGGAGATTTTAGCTTCCGGTATTTTTCTCTTATTGGTGATGATGTCTTTCATGTACTTTGCATAAGCGGCCATCTTTAATATGCCAGTCAAGCGAGTGCACAAAAAGACTGGCCTAAGCATTTCAGCAAAGCGTTCAAATTCTTCATCATCATTCTTCTTAGTTGATTTAGGTGGAAAGGGCATAGGTTTTTGAACCCATGGTTCTCTTTCCTTACCATGCTTTCTAGCAATAAAGTCTCTTTTATCGTATATTTTATTCTTGGGTTGTGGGTTATCAAGATCAACAGCTGGTTCTATTTCAACATCATTGTCTGGTTCTTTATGATTTGTTTGAGTGTCTTCATGAACCTCATCATTATCTTTTTCATTATCAAAAGGTGAGTGTTCATTACCAGATTGAGTTTCAGCATCAGAAATAGAAACATCATTATCATTATCGGGAGGCTTATCTACTATAGGTTCACTAGAGGCATGCAAAGTCCTATAAATTTCCTTTTTCTTCTTCTTTTTAGAAGGACTAGGTGCATTAGTATTAATTCTTTGAGATTCTTGTTCAATTCTTTTAGGGTGTCCCTCAGGATAAAGTAGTTCCTGAGTCATTCTGCCTCCTCTAGTCATTGCTCTAACAACATGATCATTGATATTATTGTTCATTTCATCAAGCAATTCCCTTTGAGATTTAGGAACTTGTTCTAGTTGAGTTTGAACCATAGAGGCTTGCTTTCCTACACCTCTAACATCATTGGTAATTATAAATAACAAGTAATTCAAGCAAGGAATCATATCAGAATTGTATTTCAATTGTTTCATAACATTTGCATTGAAGTGATCTTGTTTTCTAATGTAATTATCAAACTCATAAAGGCATTGGCTGGGATGCATATTATAAGGATTTTCATTATCATTTAATTTCATTAGAGAGTTTACCTCTACCATCTTAGGTGGTGGTGTGTCAAGTCCATGCATCTCTTCAATAGGAGGTAATTTTTTTACATCTTCAGCTTTAATACCTTTTCCCTTCATAGATTTATTTGCCTCTTGCATATTTTCACGAGTGAGATATAAGATACCCCTCTTCTTCAGAGTGGGTTTAAGCGGTGGTTCAGGAACAGTCCAATCTAAAGGAAATATGCCCTAGAGGCAATAATAAAGTTGTTATTTTATATTTCCTTATATCATGATAAATGTTTATTATTCATGCTAGAATTGTATTAACATGAAACTTGATACATGTGTGAATACATATACAAAACACCGTGTCCCCAGTATGCCTCTTCTAGCCTAGCTCATTGATCAAAGATGGTTAAGTTTCCTAGCCATGGACATGAGTTGTCATTTGATGAACGGGATCACATCATTAGTGGAATTATGTGATGGACAACACCCATCCGTTAGCTTAGCATAATGATCGTTCAGTTTTATTGCTACTGCTTTCTTCATGTCAAATACATATTCCTCAGACCATGAGATTATGCAACTCCCGGACACCGGAGGAATACCTTGTGTGCTATCAAACGTCACAACGTAACTGGGTGATTATAAAGATGCTCTACAGCTATCTCTGAAGGTGTTTGTTGGGTTGGCATAGATCGATATTAGGATTTGTCACTCCGATTATCACAGAGGTATCTCTAGGCCCTCTCGGTAATGCACATCATATGAAGCCTTGCAAGCAATGTGACTAATGAGTTAGTTGCAGGATGATGCATTACGGAACGAGTAAATAGACTTGCCAGTAATGAGATTGAACTAGGTATGAGGATAACGACGATCGAATCTCGGGCAAGTAACATACTGATGACAAAGGGAATAACATATGTTGACATTGTGGTTTGACCGCTAAAGATATTCATAGAATATGTGGGAACCAATATGAGCATCTAGGTTCCGCGATTGGTTATTGACCAAAGAGGTGTCTCGATCATGTCTACATAGTTCTCGAACCCATAGGGTCCACATGATTAATGTTCGATGATGATATGTATTATATGAATTGTGTTTTGGTGACCGAATGTTGTTCGGGGTCCCGGATGAGATCACGTACATGACGAGGAGTCTCGAAATGGTCGAGAGGTAAATACTGATATATTGGAAGGTTATATACGGACACCGGAATGGTTCCGAAAAGATTAGGGAATTTTTCGGAGTACCGGGAGTTTACCGGAACCCCTTGCGAAAGTTAATGGGCCTCATGGGCCATAGGATAGAGGAGGAGGCAGTCCACGGGAGGTGGCGCCCCCCCCACAAGGGAGTCCGAATTGGACAAGGGGGAGAGGGCGCGGCCCCCCTTTCCTTCTCCCTCTCCCCCTCTTTCCCATTTCCCCCTCTTCGTTTGGAAGGAAGGGGGGAGCCGACTAGGACTGGGAGTCCTAGTAGGACACCCCACACTTGGCGCACCCCTAGGGGACGACAGTGTCCCCCTCCTCCTTTATATACGGGGGCAGGGGGCACCCCAAGACACAACAGTTGTCTCTTAGACATGTGCGGTGCCCCCCTCTACCATTTACTCCTCCGATCATATTGTCGTAGTGCTTAGGCAAAGCCCTGCGCGGATCACTTCACCAACACTGGCATCACGCCGTCGTGCTGACGGAACTCATCAACTCCTTCGTGCCTCTACTGTATCAAGAGTTCGAGGGACGCCATGGAGCTGAATGTGTACATAACTTGGAGGTGTCACATGTTTCGTACTTGATCGTTTGATTCGAGAAGATGTTCGACTACATCAACGTCGTTAAGTTAACGCTTCCGCTTTCGGTCTACGAGGGTATGTGGACACACTCTCCCCTCTCCTTGCTATGTATCTCCTAGATAGATCTTGCGTGAGCGTAGGAATTTTTTTTGAAATTGCATGCTACGCTTCCCAATAGTGGTATCCGATCCAGGTCTATGCATAGATGATATGCACAACACAAAGAGTTGTGGGCAGTGATCATCATACTGCTTACCACCAATGTCTTCTTTTGATTCGAGGGTATTGTTGGATGAAGCGGCCCGGACCAACCTTACATGACCGCGTTCATGAGACTGGTTCCACCGACAAACATGCAGCTAGTTTTGCATAAAGGTGGCTGGCGGGTGTCTATTTCTCCATGTTTAGTTGAATCGAATTTGACTGCGGCCGGTCCTTGTGAAGGTTAAAACAGCAAACTCGATAAATCACCATTGTGGTTTTTGTGCCGTAGGTAAGTATGGTTCATGCTAGAAGCTCATAGCAGCCACGTAAAACTAGCAACAATAAAGTAGAGGACGTTTAACTTATTTTTGTAGGGCATGTTGTGATGTGATATGGTCAAGACGTGATGTGATATACGTTGTTGTATGAGATGATCATGTTTTGTAAAAGTTATCGGCAACTGGCAGGAGCCATATGGTTGTCGCTTTATTGTATGAAATACAAACGACATGTAATTCCTTTACTTTATCACTAAGCGGTAGCGATAGTTGTAGAAGCAATAGTTGGCGAGATGCCATGACACAACGATGGAGATCAAGGTGTCAAGCCGGTGACGATGGATATCATTATGTTGCTTTGGTGATGGAGATCAAAAGCACAAGATGATTATGGCCATATCATGTCACATATTTTGATTGCATGTGATGTTTATCTTTAGGCATCTTATTTTTCTTAGTACAATGTTAGCATTATAAGATGATCCCTTACTAAAATTTCAAGGTATAAGTGTTCTCCCCGAGTATGCACCATTGCAAAAGTTCTTCATGCTGAGACACCACGTGATGATCGGGTGTGAGAAGCTCTATGTTCAAATACAACAGGTGCAAGCCAGTTTTGCACATGCAGAATACTCGGGTTAAACTTGACGAGCCTAGCATATATAGATATGGTCTCGGAACACTGGAGACCGAAAGGTCGAACGTGAATCATATAGTGGATATGATCAACATAGAGATGTTCACAATTGATAACTACTCCATCTCACGTGATGATCGGACATGGTTTAGTTGATTTGGATCACGTATCATTTAGGTGACTTGAGGGATATCTATCTTAGTGGGAGTTCTTAAGTAATATGATTAATTGAACTTTAATTTATGATGAACTTAGTCCTGATAGTATTTTGCAAATTATGTTGTAGATCAATAGCTTGTGTTGTAGCTTCCCTATGTTTTTTATATGTTCCTATAGAAAACTTGATGGGGAACGTAGAAATAATTCAAAATTTTCCTACACATCACCAAGATCAATCTAGGAGATTCTAGTAAAAAGAGAGAGAGAGAGAGAGTGCATCTTCATACCTTTGAAGATCGCTAAGCGGAAGCATTACAAGAACGCAGATGATGGAGTCGTACTCGCGGTGATTCAAATCGCAGAAGATCTGATCTAGTGCCGAACGGACGGTGCCTCCTCGTTCAAAACACGTACATCCCGGGGATGTCTCCTCCTTATTGATCCAGCAAGGGGAGAGGAGAAGCTAAGGCAGAGCTCCGGCAACACGACGACATGGTGGTTGTCGTGGAATTGTCACGTCAGATGTCCTTAGTGTCAGGACTTAGTCGCGAGGCCAACGCATCTATGTGGTAGCTTGAGAGGGCTTGAGAGGAATCGAGAGACGCAACACAAGACAGGGATTTAGACAGCTTCGGGCCCCGGGAAACATCATCTGGTAAAAACCCTACATGCTGTTTGAGGCTAGGTCTCATTATCATCACGAGGGAGCCGCCGTAAACCGGCTCTCCTCTTTGTGTCTAGCCCTAAGATTGTTTCTTCTTGCTTGTAGCTTGTCCTTTCTAACTTGTCCCTCTTTGGGGAGCCCTGCTCCTCCTTATATATGTTGAAGGGGCGGGTTACATGTGGAGTCCTATTAGGATAAAGACTAATCTATCTCTAATACAAACCGGATACAAGTCCGGGTCTTCCTTGTAAAGTAAATATTCCTCACGCCTTTTCTCTTAAACCGGCCCACCATAGCATGATCCGGCCTTCCATAAACCGCCCGTTGGGCCATCGGGTCTTGTCGATCCTCTGACCCGCCTGCCGGATTACCAATGAACCGTAAACCGCCATGTCCAAGTGGGTTGCCAGTGAATCGCCAAACTCTAGCCGGGTCATACATCCGGCGGTTTATACTGCGGGGTATATCCCTGACATTAGCCCCCAGTTTAATTCGGATTCATCGATGTTAAACTGATCTGCAACAAGAACAAATTTGTCGGGTTGTGCTCCGGTTTAAATGTACTTGTAAGCCGGCACTTGATCATCCTTAAATCCTTGTCATTTCTTCCTTCCAAGTTAATAACCATCTTCATAATCAATTTGCTTGCAGAAGATATTTGTAAATAAAGAATCCATTTGAACCGGCCTTTAATGCTTTGACTTGACAAAAATATTAGTCTCTGAAATATTCAACTGATATCCAGCCGGCTTGAAGATGTAAAACTTGCCGGTTTATGATTACCACCATTGTCTGGTTATAAAAACTGATAATTCCGGGTCATGATTGTTGCCAACACCGGTTCATGATTGTTGCTAATGCCGGTTCATGATTATTGATGACACCGGGTTACAGACACAGGGTCATAATGATTGGTGACGCCGGGTTAATCCAGTTTGCTCAAAACAGAGAATTTGAAAATAGTTCTTCGATAATAATATAATACCTGTAGCCCCCAAGTCTTGAGCAGAACAAAGTGATGGCTTAAGACTTGCTTCAATATAAATACTGCCACTTAAGAAGAAATCCATGTTGTTCATCCCAGTGACTAGTAAAAACTGATTACTCCATACTATGTAGCCCCCAAGTGTCGGGTTATCATGCTTACAGCAACCTGTGACTTGCAATTGTCTTATACTCATAAAAACTTCAACCAGTGTAGCCCCCAAGAGCCGGGTCATTATGCAATAATGAGCAGGGACTTTGTAGGTATAATCATGTAGATTTGAGCAATGATGTGTAGCCCCCAAGGGCCGGCTCAGTAAGATAATATTGAGCTGGGACTTTAATATATACTTCAATGAAAATAACATCATATGATGTAACCCTCATCATGGGACTTGAATCCACGTCCACAAGGTTAAGATCCTTGTGCTTTACCAACTGAGCAGTGGACTCTTCAATATAATGAATAAAAAGCTTTGTACCTTCAACTGTTGACAGGAGCAATTGGTAGCCCCCAAGGGCCGACTCATTATAATGTGATGAGTCGGGTCTTCAATAATATGAGTAGAAAATTAGTTTGCATTAGCCCCCAAGTGTCATGGTGCATGCTTGCAGCGACATGAGACTTGCATGTAATCTCAATTTGAATAATGTAGCCCCCAAGTGCCGGGTCGTGAGCCTACAACGACTCGGGACTATTCCTTGCATTGTAGAATAAATCATATCCTTTGATAAAATAATAACTGTTGCGCTAAAGAGACTTTGAAAACTCAATAATACCGGTTACTAATAACCATAAAAATCCAACCATGTTGGCTATTCAAGATAATATAATCCGGTATGAAAAATTCATCCAATATCATAATGAAAATTCAGCCAAATTTGGCTATTTGAATAATATAACCCAATCATTTATAAGCGCATGATTCCAATGGCGCAATCCAAATATATACTGGCGACGTATAGTCCAAAGCCAGGCCGGTTTAATAAACACCGGATAATTTCTCATCATATACTGGCGACTTATCGTCGTAAACCCAGGCCGGTTCAATAAACACCGGATAATTTATAATCATGCTTTATTCAACCTGTTTCTGCATACAACAAGTTTAAAGTGTCCTGGCGGTTTACCGCAGGACGGGTCATAATGCCCAACATATAACCTAGGTTTATAACCAAGGCTGCACTTAAGAATAATCAAAAATGAAATATATCATACCTGTGACATTGAATAACATCGTAGGTTTACCAACTTTTTGTAGTAAGGGTGATAACCCCAATCTTGAGTAATGATAACTCCTTTCATACTGTGCCGGTTTATGATAAACCATACCGGGTTGTGATAAACGCCGGTTTAACCATATATAATACTGGCGACTCGTAGTCAAACCAGACCGGGCTGATAGTCTCCGGATTATGATTTGATCATGTACTGACAACTTGTAATTGAAAGCCAAGCCGGGTTAATGGACACCGGTTTACTCCATAATAAGATGGTAACATAAAATCAAACCGGATTAACAATGTCGGTTTGCAACAAAAATCAAATAACAGTCATGAAAAAATATGGAAGCAAAGGCAATGATAAAAACCGTTTGCAAAAATATGCTATACTGAGCTGATCAGATGGTATTACCATGGTCGGACAGGACCAAGCCTCCAATAGGAGTGACAATGATTCAAGTCAGCCAGGTCCCCAAATGATTCGTGGCATATATGCCAGATCAAGAGGCGTGGCAATGGTTCGGGTTCGACCAAGCCCCCAAGTGATTTTGTGGCCTTAGGCCGACCAAGAGGCGTGACTGGTTCAGACTTGACCATGTCCCCAAGTGATCTGGTGGCTGTCGCCTATCAAAAGGTGTCGCGTTGGTTCGGACACGACCAAGGCCCCCAGTGATGTATAAAAAGCAAATGTCAAGGGGTAAACCAGAGTCCGCTTTAAAAACAGAGCCACTCCATGTAACCATGCATGATAAGAAAGACAGAGACCCCGCTTTATGAAGCAGAAGCCCCCATGTGATCAATAATATGTTAGGCCAATAAGGCAGGATACCCATGTTTGAACCGCGCATCATGGCAGCAGGCCCTCTTCGGTAATTTTTAACTTTTTTGCAAGAGATAAATTCTTCTTGAACCGAGATCTTGAACCGGATAGTGAGAGCTTCAAAGCTTTGTGGGAGAACAGACGTCCCTTAAACAGGATTGCAAACCGGAATCTTCATTTTCAGCCGGAAATTTTCTGACGGCCTTTCAACTCGAACTTGCGAGAAATTAATTCCTTTTTGAACCGGACATTGTTAAACCGGATTTGAGAGCTTCAGTGAGACTGACTTCCCTTGAACCGGATCGTAAACCGGAATCCTTTCTGATGATCCGGAACTTCTTCATTGAGCCGGGATTTTGTAACTGTCATATACTTTCTAAGCCGGAAATTTTCTGACGGCCTTCAAATAATAGTAGCCTCCGGGACCGGGTTATCTTTCCCTCCATCGTCCCGGGGTTCTTAATTTGCTGAAACTGACAAGATTTGCTGAGTCATGTCATTGTAGCCCCCAAGTCTCAAAGGTGACTCGAGGAGTTGGCTTGAGACTCTCCATATGTGACCGTGACGTAAACCGGCATAAGTTGTATATCATTGGTGTTGATAGCATGATGTGAATCCACAGAGGGTTGAGGTGACTGCGGCGGGTTGTAATTGATCCCGTATGAGCCGTGTCAGCAACTCGGCCGATGGTTCCTTCCAACTAGTGATTTGAAGTTAACCAAACTATAGCGGCGGCGACTTGTGCACATGCCCATCGAACCACCCAGTTCAGACGGCGGTTGATAGTATATGATAATTTGCCTCCATTTTGTTGAAAGAAAACTGGGCTACCCAAGCTGTGACTTGCTCATACCCAATAAACAGCTCATGCAAACAGGTGCGGCCCGGTCTGTCGACGTAGACCAGGCCATGAGAGACGGACAGCAGGGACGACCGCATCATCAGTGGCGGCTCCGACAGATGAGTCGGCCACGGCATTGTAAACCGGCATGGACGGGGAAATCAGTACTGGTGTTATAAACCGGCACGGAAGGGCAAGTTAACCGCGTCAAGATCTGAGTCTTCACGTGGACTGATCTAACACGACGTCCAGCGGTTTGCAGCACAACTCCTGTCGATCTCGGCAACACGCAACTGTGGCAGCAAAAAAGTGATCTTTCATCTGGATTCGACGTGTCGCCCAGAGGCGTGCTCTCTGTAACTTGACGTGCTGTTCGGAACCAAAAAATTGTAACTTGACGTGACTTAGCTTCACGTGAAGGCCCTTGGGACTTGAAACAGCAGCAGCGACTGATTTTCTCAAAACAGCAAACAGGACACTACGTACTCGGGGCTTCGAGCGTATATATGCAGCAGCGGCAACTTGCGGATCGATATGACGCGGCGTACGGCGGCTCAGCGGAAATCCTGTCGGCTTCCTTCATCAATCTGGCTTCGGTTCGTCAGGCCGCGTCGGGCGACGATGCACAGGATGCCGAACCCTAACTTCTCTCGTCTCAAACTTGTATATGCCGCCGCTGAAAAACTTTTTCAATCTTCGACCAATGAACTTCATAGTTGATGTGAATTCTTCCAAACCGGCTCCTGTTCATCCGGAAACTTGTGCACTTCTCATAACCCGAGATGAGATCCCTCCAAGAACTCAACACCACCATGCGCGGGCCCCACGGTGGGCGCCAACTGTCGTGGAATTGTCACGTCAGATGTCCTTAGTGTCAGGACTTAGTCGCGAGGCCAACGCATCTATGTGGTAGCTTGAGAGGGCTTGAGCGGAATCGAGAGACGCAGCACAAGACAGGGATTTAGACAGCTTCGGGCCCCGGGAAACATCATCTGGTAAAAACCCTACATGCTGTTTGAGGCTAGGTCTCATTATCATCACGAGGGAGCCGCCGTAAACCGGCTCTCCTCTTTGTGTCTAGCCCTAAGATTGTTTCTTCTTGCTTGTAGCTTGTCCTTTCTAACTTGTCCCTCTTTGGGGAGCCCTGCTCCTCCTTATATATGTTGAAGGGGCGGGTTACATGTGGAGTCCTATTAGGATAAAGACTAATCTATCTCTAATACAAACCGGATACAAGTCCGGGTCTTCCTTGTAAAGTAAATATTCCTCACGCCTTTTCTCTTAAACCGGCCCACCGTAGCATGATCCGGCCTTCCATAAACCGCCCGTTGGGCCATCGGGTCTTGTCGCTCCTCTGACCTGCCTGCCGGATTACCAATGAACCGTAAACCGCCATGTCCAAGTGGGTTGCCAGTGAATCGCCAAACTCTAGCCGGGTCATACATCCGGCGGTTTATACCGCGGGGTATATCCCCGACAGTGGTGGAGCTTGTGGTATTTCTACAGGACTTCGCCAAGCTCTACGGAGGAGGAGGTGTTGGGGAGGGTGGGGCTGCGCCAAGGGAAAGGGTGTGGCAGACCTCCCACCCCCACTATTTATAGGGGAAGCAGAGAGGGGGCCGCCCCCCTTAGATCCCATCTAAGGGGGGTCGGCGGCCAAGGGGGGAGGCTTGCCCCCCAAGCCAAGGGGGGCGCCCCCTTTAGGGTTTCCCCCCAACCCTAGGCGCATGGGCCCTACGGGGAGTTGGCGCCCAGCCCACCCAGGGGCTGGTTCCCCTCCATATTCAGCCCATAGGGCCCTCCCGGGTAGGTGGACCCTCCCGGTGGACCCCCGGAACCCCTTTGGTGGTTCCGGTACAATACCCGTAACCCCCGAACACTCCCATGCGTCCGAATAAGGACTTCCCATATATAAATCTTCATCTCCGGACCATTCCGGAAGTACTCGTGACGTCCGGGATCTCATCCGGGACTCCGAACAACATTCGGTAACCACATACTATTTCCCATAACATCTCTAGCGTCACCGAACCTTAAGTGTGTAGACCCTACGGGTTCGGGAATCATGCAGACATGACCGAGACATGTCTCCGGCCAATAACCAACAACGGGATCTGGATACCCATGTTGACTCCCACATGTTCCACGATGATCTCATCGGATGAACCACGATGTCGGGGATTCAATCAATCTCGTATACAATTCCCTTTGCCCATCGATATGTTACTTACCCGAGATTCGATCGCCGGTATCACAATACCTCGTTCAATCTCGTTACTGGCAAGTCTCTTTACTCGTTCCATAATGCATGATCCCGTGACTAAATCTTTAGTCACATTGAGCTCATTATGATGATGCATTACCGAGTGGGCCCAGAGATACCTCTTCGTCATACGGAGTGACAAATCCTAGTCGCAATTCGTGCCAACTCAACAGGCACTTTCGGAGATACCTGTAGGGCACCTTTATATCTACCTAGTTATGTTGTGATGTTTGGTACACCCAAAGAATTTATACAGTATCCGGGAGTGGCACAATCTCATGGTCTAAGGAAATGATACTTGACATTAGAAAAGCTCTTAGCAAATGAACTACACGATCTTGTGCTATGCTTAGGATTGGGTCTTGTCCATCACATCATTCTCCTAATGATGTGATCCTGTTATCAACGACATCCAATGGTCATGGTCAGGAAACCATTACCATCTATTGATCAACGAGCTAGTCAACTAGAGGCTCACTAGGGACATGTTGTGGTTTATGTATTCACACATGTATTACGGTTTCCGGTTAATACAATTATAGCATGAACCACTACAAAAAAAAGACACATCCGTGACATTTTGGGCCGAATGAATTTTTTTCTGTCATACATATGACACTTCTATGACGATAATTGTGACAAAACCCGGTATCATCATAGATGTGGTTGGCTCGTACTTCTATGACAAAAAATCATGACAAAAAATGGGCTTTTCGTCCTGGGCGGGCCGGAGACGCAGCTGCATGACATTCTTTGCGCCGTCCATGATGGAAAATCCGTGGTAGAAGCGAGGGGGAGGAAAATTTCGGGGAGTTGCCGCTTACGATGGGAGGTCGGGGGCTGAGCGATGCACGTTTCTCTCATACACGTATGCGAGTGTGTGCGAGGCATTGGCTCTAACTGAACCCGAGCGAGGCGTTGGGCTCTAACTGAACCCGAGCGATTGCATTGCAGGCTACGCGTTACTCAACCCGAGCGATCGATCGATTGCTGTTAACTGAACCTGATGGAGTGATTCCTTCGCTACTGCTGCTAACTGAAGCCGATCGATTGGATGAACAATGAGCGTTGCGGGAGGGGGGGGTGGATGAACAATGAGCGGTGGCGTTACCTCTGGATGAACAGGACCCCGTGGTGTGGAGGGCTGGATGAATAGTAGATGGTGGAGGGGTGGCCATGGAGGGGTGGTTGAACAGGACCCCGTGGTGTGGAGGGTTGGATGAACAGTAGATGGTGGAGGGCTCGATGAACAATAGACGGTGGAGGGGTGGTTGAACAGTAGCCGGTGGAGTAGCGCGCGGTGGAGGCTGGATGAACAGGAGCCCGTGGAGGCTGGAGGAGTCGACGGTAGCCCGTGGAGGCTGGAGGAGCACGACGGTGGAGATGAACAGTATCCCATGGAGTCCCGTTTTGTGGTGCGCCACACCCCTCCCGATGAACAGGACCCCCGTTTCGACCCTAGCGCTCCAACACAAGTCCGTTTCGTCTGTTTTGCGGTACACCACACCCCTTCCGATCAACATGATATAGACCGAACCTCGATGGCGAGATCCGATCCGTTGTTGCGGCCCGACCTTTCACGACACTTCACCTTCAACAGTAGTAGCCTCTCACCCGCGCACGCGATGTACACGAAATAAAGGGTTTGAACCTCGCGGCTCAACACGAGAAAACCAATCTCGACAACGGTACTCACGCGCAAAACAATTTCCTCATAGAGAAATCGCAACACAGAGGTTTTCTAAAGCTTCCTCCAAAACTTAGGGATTTTTAGACAGCTTCCCCCAAAACTCGATACGGGTATTTACCCTAAAAACACATCGTGTTTATTATCAAAATATAACCTGTCTTTACCATGACCATACTCTGGCTATTTATACTAGTATATAGCCGAACCTACAATGGTTTGACCAACACGCTAGGCACACCTCTAATTCAAAGGAAAAACAAACTTGTCCTACCAAAAGATAACAACCGACTTGATTTAATCTAAGGAAACAAAAATAATGATGACTTGTTTGGTTGGTGATGAGACTTCTCGTGTAGTCTGCAGGTGGACCCCACCCGGTTCCTTTCAAAGAAAGCAAATCTTTAATCTTCACGTAAGTCAAGGAGTACAATTCCTGATCGGGTGGCCGCGCCTGATGGAACCTGTATTTGGTCAGGACTCTTTCCTGTATTGTAGCTACGTAATGGACTAATTTCCCATGCATGCACGTGACCTTGCTTATCTCTGGCGCATCAATGTTGCATGCAGATTCTTTTGTTTGCTCAACTCTAGTTCTACACGTTATTGATTGCATGCATACATAACTTGATAACATGTGGCTAACTCGTTCCTTGACGTGCATAATCTTGCTCTCATCAGTACAATGCGAACTAGCAATCTGGCCCGAGACAAAGTATTGTTCTGCATCTCTGTAGATGATAGGCAGGTACCTTGATATATATGGTGCATATACATCCTTAGGATAAGGTGAAATAACAGTAACGCCGGCAGTGACAGAACACACGGTCGTATCACAACAGGACCCCCGTTTCGACCGTAGGCGGTCCATTTCCTCCGTTTTGCGGTATGCCACACTCCTCCCGATCAACAGGACCCCCGTTTCGACCGTAGGAGGTCCGTTTCCTCCGTTTTGCGGTACGCCACACCCCTCCCGATCAACAGGAACCCGTTCCGAACATAGGAGGTCTGTTTCCTCCGTTGTGCGGTATGCCAGGCCTCGTTTCCATCGCCAGTTCTGTCCAAGCCCTCCTGATGAACACGACCATGCATTCCGTTCCGACCCAGCCGGTTGGCTCCCCATGAACACGACGATGACGCTGTTTCTCCGTTCTGACCCAGCCATGTACGTATGCGCGACTAGGCGTTCGAGACCCTGCCCGTATGTACGTATGTGGCCGTATTTTCTTTCTTGCACCCTCGCTGCTGTATGTACATGTACATGCTACGTGCGCGCCTCTACTACGACACGTGCGCGCCTCTACATCGACCAGTATGTATGTACACGTTTGTGACCAGAATGACAACGCTACGTATGCTTCGACCAGGTGGGTCCCGACTGTCAGGCACTTCCTTGCCTGCGAAGATGTAGCTGGTGGGTCCCAACAGTCAGGGGGGCGAATCATTTTTTTGCCCAGACACACTTCCTTGCGTGGGAAGATTTAGCTGGTGGGTCCCAGCAGTCAGGGGGGCGAATCGTTTTTTTCGGACGCACTTCCTTGCGTGCGAAGATGTAGCTGGTGGGTCCCAGCAGACAGGGGGAACATTTTTTTTCACGAAATATGGTGGCCTGTCTGGTGGGTCCCCGCTGTCAGGTGGAGGAATAATTATTTTGCGCATAATAAGGAGGCACTTCCTTGCTGCGGTCGTGGACCCAGCTGTCAGCCTCTCCACGTACAGTCCACGTCCGATGGAAGCCATTCCTTGACCATGTTGACCACGCCGCGCCGGGAGCACTAGGGCGGTGGATGACGGCGAGGCCTAGGAAGGGGACGACGCGGAGCCGGGGAAGACGCGGCAGTGGATGCCCACACGTAGTTGAGTATGAGGGTTCACTCGTTCGGCTGCGGTGTGAGGCTTCCGTCGCCGCAGAATAAAAGGGGGTGTGGGTGCGTAGAGGGATGGCTTGGCCAGCGGTGGGAGTAGTAGGGGGCGGTGAGGCCTCCGCGGCATCACAGCCGGGCACGGGCGGCAGGAGCAGGCGGCACGACCGGCGCTGCTTTGGGCGGCTGGAGCAAGAAGATCAGAGGTTGAAGAAGCACTACGGCCGTTGGATGGACATCGTACGGTCACTGGAGCTAGAATCGTGCATATTGACTAAGTTGACAAAGCCCTCCGTCCCCGTCAACTTAGTAGGCCCACAAGTCAGCTTGCCACTATACTGGGTCCCAGCTAACAGGGGGAGTATTCATTTTTTTGTGCATAATAAGGAGGCACTTCCTTGCCTGCGAAGATATAGCTGGTGCGTTCGAGCTGTCAGCGGCGGTAACGTTTTTTTCATGAAATACAGTGGCCCTTTCGGTGGGTCCCCGATGTCAGGTGGAGGAATCATTAATTTGCGTGTAATATGGAGGCATTTCCTTGCGTGCGGCCGTGGACCTAGCTGTCAGCCTCTCCACGTACAGTCCACTTCAGATGCATGTCGGTTGTTGACCACGTTGACTAGGCCGCGCCGAGAGCACCAGGGCGGTGGACGACGGCGAGGCCTAGGAAGGGAACGACACGGAGGCAGGGAAGACTCGGCAGTTGTTTCCCACATAGATGGGAGTACGACTGTACGAGGGTTTACTGGTTCATCTGCCGTCGCCGGAGAATAATAGCAGATGTGCGTGAGTAGAGGGATGGCTAGGCCAGCGATGGGAGTACAGTGGGGCGATGAGGGCTGCACGGCAGCACAGCTGGCCGCGGGAAGGAGGGAGCACGTAGTCTCGCCGGCGCTTGTTTGAGCGGATGGAGCAGGAAGAGCAGAGATTGAAGAAGCACGACGGTCGTTGGATGGACACCATACGGTCACTGGAGCTAGAATCGTTCATATTGACTAAGTTGACAAAGCCCTCCGTCCCCGTCAACTTATTATGCCCACAAGTCAGCCTCCCACCATGGTGGGTCCTAGCTAGCAGGGGGAGTATTCATTTTTCTGTGCATAATAAGGAGGCACTTCCGGTGGGTCCGAGCTGACAGCGGGGGGAACGTTTTTTTCACGAAATTCGGTGGTCCGTCCGGTGGGTCCCAGCAGTCGGGGACAAACGTTTTTTTCGTGAAATACGGTGGCCCGTCCGGTGGGTCCCAGCTGTCTGTGGCAGACAACATAAAGCCCATTTGCTATTTTTTATAATTTGTAGCCCATTTGCTAATTCTTAAGTAATTTATTACAGCCCATTTTCTGCCCAGGACCACAGTCAAAAAGTTCAAACTTATTTTGCATATTTCGGGGGAGTCCAAACTATTGTAATCCCGAAATGATAAACATTTTTTAAGAACTTATTGATTTGCCAAAAAACTCGTTTTGTTTTTGTGAGCAAATAAGACATGGGACAATTGAGTTGGTTTAAGGGAAAATCGGTGGTAAAAAAATCAGCGCTGGGTGGGAAAAAACAACAAAAATAAGGATGTAAATATGAAAAGGGAATTTCATGTGTTTTCAGTATAATGATACATCTATATGAACTATTAAAACTATAGGTAGAGATTAGAAAACGGATGTAGGACATGCGTTTCAAGAGGAAAATAGAACTGGGCTGTGTGTTTGATTCAGTAAAAAGAACTGCCTGCGGATGTTGTAAGACAAAATATAACTAACGCTGGCGGGCCAGAGGCCAGTAGATACCTGCTGGATCTTTGTGCCCCATTGTCGTCATGGGCTGGGCCTGTTAAAAACAAAACCAACCCTGGGCAGTCTGCAGCCTAGTTGAAACTTGCTCGACCTGAAAAAACAATATACATGCTCAATAAACGAGAGAATTCTGCAAGTACAGACTGATAACTAGGATGCAGCATGGATATTGTTTTTTTATCTTGATAATAAGTGCATGCACTTGTTTTGAAAAAATTGGAGAACTGGAAATTCGAACGGCGGGTGCTTATCCTACCCATCAAATAAAAATCAGGTGCCTAAAAATTCGTTTCGAAACAAATGATTCTGCTTTATATCCACGCTGACCCTCGACATGATGGTTGGAAGCAAATGCATGTTCATACCAAAAGATCGTTAACAACAATACCAACTTGCAGACGACAAGGTAGTACAACTACCAATACCTAACTAACTTATAATCTTTTTACTCTTGGCCCTAGTGTTCGTCTGGTAGAAAATCTTGCAGAGGACCAGTTCCCGCTCCTTCTCTTGCTCTAGGTCCCCGAGGTGGTACTGGTGCATCACCCAGTTGGTCCTGTGCTGGTCAAAGTTCTTGTTGGTGTGCAGCACTAGAACCTTTTTTGCTGTCCGTCTGCCGGTCGTTGACCATCACCGGCAAGGTATTGCCGGTCTTGTGCCACATCGCGTGCATGCCGCACTCCGACTGTATCTTGCGACGCGTTCACGTGCCCCTTTTGAACGCCCTGGAATTGCGCTGGAAGAATTGCTTCCTTAGGCCACTCAGTGTGATACCTGCAGTATTATGGAATACAAGTTTTAGTGTACGTAGTTGGCATTTTCATAACATCTTTGGCATGTTGCAGTCACTTGTTTCACTTTTTATTAACTGTCAAATTGTAATTGCTTCACCAGGTCTGCGTCTAAAAAGAAAAATAGAGCTATAAACAAAGGAATATGTTTGTGCAAGTAGATGGCCGATCGGTGTTTTACTTGGAAGTTTCTCAGGTTGGGTGTAGCATATGTTGTGCTCGCTGTCGATGGTTGGTATGAACAAATCGATGAGAGACTGAAATATCGCGCCGTCAGCACTCAATTTGGCCTCAAGGTGCTCGATCAACTCCTGATCCGTGGGATCAAACTTCACGCCAGCCGGCAGCACCGGCCAATCCTTCTTCGACTTGCATCGGTAATTCTAGTTATATGGTACTCAATGTATGATCAATCGACTGTTTTAAGTGAATGATGAAAGATTTCGACAGATAAGTGGTACTCCAAATCTGAAGTCCAGAATACCCGAACACGCTACCGAGATTCTTGTGTCACCTCACGTGCAGCGTGTTGTCACATCAATTCAATGTGTGGACATGATGAATAATTTGACCGACGTATACTAGTACTGCTACTGTACTACTTAGTAGTCGTATTTAGTGTCACAATTTATACATAGGTTTAACTAACAAGTACGCACTTGAAGCCTAACTGATATATATACATCTGGGCTATTCTGTTACGCGTAATAGAATATTATTCTGTTACCCTTTGTGAACTGACAGTTTCAGGTGGTTGTACTGATGTTTTTGAAGCGGTTGAACTGATGCTTTCAGTTGTGTTTAAAAGATCGTCTTCTTTAGTTCAGAAACTTTTTGTAATTTTTTTGTCGGAACGGGACATGTAATATATCGTTGGAAAGCTCTTGACAACCATATTTCAAGTATATTGAACGGTTTTGCAAAATCATTATGGTTTAAGAACAATTTTGAAAAAATCGTTCTTTTCAAAACCAAAAACGTGAATCGTATTTTGGACTCAATTTTCAAATGGTTTGTCGGAATTGAGCAACTAAGATGGCGTTGGAAAGCTGGTGAAATCCTCATCTTCCATATATGTATTGTTTTTTCTAATTCTATATAATATAAAAGTAATTTGAAAAACGGTGAAATTCTGGGCGAAATGTATTTTCGCGATTTTTTGCAAACGGTTTGTCGGATTGACGCAAATGATACTACGTTGGAAAGCTATAGAAAATGCGCAACTTTTTCACATAGAAATGTTTTTCTAATTTCTTACGGCTTAAAAACGAATTCGAATACGGTCAAATTTGATTTTGAACGCAATTTTTTTAAAAAGTTTGTCGAAATATGGAAAATAGTATACCGTTGGATAGCTATCGAAAAGTCGGAACTTAGTCATGTTGAAGTTTTCTCTACTTTGTAACCGTTTTAGAGTAATTTTGAATACGGCATGACGGATCCTGCTGTTTTCTCGTTTGAAAAACAGAGTAGTCGTACTGATATATGTATATGTTTGTACTGAGCTATTTTTTGTAGAGTAATTTTGAATGGTTCTGAAAAATGGTACTTGTACTGATGCTTGCATGGGTTTGTACTAAGCGTGTTTTCACTAACTAGACTTTCCTATGTTTTTTGGGTAATATTTTTCTCGTAAGTTTTCAACGGTTTACTGTATCATCACCCCTGTACTTGTATGGTTTGTATCATCGAACTGAATGATATTTTATTCAAAAATAAAATGTGTTTTTTTGGAACTCAACATTTTTTTGACAATGATGTTCTGAACTTCTCTTATTTTACGACTTGTACTGAGGTACTTAATAAGCAGGATTTTCATGGGGTTTCTTTTTCTGCTTGAATTTTTACAATTTGAATTTCTGCCATTTCTTTTATTCCGAACGGACCACCGTTTTTAACTCGTACTGAGGTACTTACTACGCTCGAACTGGGGTGGCTGTCGTGTGTCTCGGCGAGGAAGAAGATGAAGCTCGAGGGCGAGACTGGATTCGGCCGGCGGCTGGTCCGGTCGGTAGGATGCTGTGCAAGGTGGGGGGTGACAGGCGCAGGGCAGAGGGTCTCGGGGTGGTGGCGCGGGGCAGGGATGGCGGTGCGCGGCGGCGGAGGGAGGCTGGGATTGCACGCGACAGCCGCCGGAGGCGGGGACGGGCCGCGGCAGCCGCCGGAGGTTGGGACGGGCCGGCGAGCTCGTGCATGGGAGGCGCGCGGGCAGGATCCGTCACCCGTCGATGGGGAGGTGTGCGGGGAGGGTCCGGCGCCTGTCGGAGGGAAGGCGCGCGGGGAGGGGCCGGCGAGCCCGTCGGCGAGGAGGCATGCGGACGGCCGGCCGGCAGCAGCGCGTGGGTCGGAGGAGCGACCCGTCACGGCGCCGCGGGCTCCCTCGCTCCGGCTGCCGCCGTCGCTCGCTCGCCCGCGATGGCTGCCTTCGGCGGTAGGAGGCGGGCTAGGTTGGGGACGGGCCGGGGAGTTTCTCCTGTGGCCTGCGCGTCGCGCCCTTATAGGGACCGAGGGTAATAGAATAATATATAGGCTTCTGCACAGCATCTCCATCATCATTATCAGTACATCCTACGTAGGTGAGTTAGGATGCACTTGATCCCAGGAAGGTATCTATCCTTCAAACCAGATGAGTGCTTCAAACTAACAACAATACATAATATCCAACAAAAGAGGGTCGTGCTACAGCAGCAGAATACATCGCTCAGTCTAGATATCAGCACAAATCAAGTTGTGCATATTTGCTGTTGGCATGAACCACATCGCCGCATGTTGGGTTTGCAAAAGCCATCCATCACATGGAAGCTTGATGCCTTTCACACACTAAAGATTACCTGGCAACAAGCTGTGTCGACGAATCTCTGGATATGGTGATTCAGGAAACCCATGGTATGATGTGTAAACACAACCCCCCCTCGCGAATGGAAGTTGCATAGCACAGTAATCATCACCGGTGATATGATCGATGATTGGTTCGATGATCGGCTAATTGAGCCCGAGGAACAAGGAGTGGTTGCCGAGGCTGTAAACCCGCCTCCAGTTGAATATGCCTGGCCCAATGGAGTTGGGATCTTTCTCGAACACGAAGCAGCCATAGCCATCAATGTCATGAATGCCCCACACATTGTACTGCATGTGGTTTGATGTAATAGTTTGGTCAATTTGGTACGTGCAAATGAGCATCAAATGACCGCCGTCAGCTAAACAAGCGATAAACCACCACCCATCGGCTGGTATGATTCCAGGTCCTAGAATCATGAAGGCCAGCGCATTTGCGTCTGCTACAACAATTCAAATTGGAGACCAAAAGGACAAAAATAAACAATCATGTTCAGAGTATGTGTGGAATTAAGATTATTATAACAGTGACACATATCATAGACAAAGAATTGCAACGCTGTGGTCATAATCATACCCCAAGTTAAAAAAATAAGCCAATGGCTTTCATATTCTAGCAACATGTCATGGTTCAAACATCATATAACAATGAGAGGAAAACAGCTATGACAGCGCCTACTCATATTCTACCATAGCACTTACTATTACTGTTCTCATATCAACTCTAAGCAATAACGTGCGTTGTTATAAAAATCTTGTAAACGAGAGTAACATATAGCAATCATGATGTTATGCTCATAATATGTATTCTAACAATCATTAGATGCCAATTTTTCTCATATCAACTCTAACAATAACATCTGTGGTCATAAAAATCTAGGAAATGAGAGGAACACATAGCAATGATGTGGTTATAGACATGCTATGCATTCTAAATTTGTAACAAATGAACAGGCAGTCGTATTCATAAGGTAAAGATGAGATGAGATAGAACAATTACACGACGATAGATTCCACCAGTATAGGCAGCCAATCTGTGCGTCGACCGCGTAAATGATGCCATCATGCACTGTAGCATCAGACAGAAATGTTGCCTCAATAGGATTGATGATGAGCCATAACCATGTATGGCGACCGGATTCCAGATAGACTAATCCCATGTTGAACAAGGCAATGAGATTGTAATCCATGTAGTCTTCTGATGGTGTGGGCACTTCGCAGATTACAGCTTTCTGCAAACAGAGGTCGAGCCAAAAGCTTGACGCGTCTCGTGCGTAGTAGGCAGGAGTGTCCGGCGGGCCGCGAGGCTCGATGTCGGCAGTATCCAACGATGGAAGGGTGATCTCTCACTGGGTGTAGATATCCACTAGACGCCACGGACTACCGGTGTGGTGGATGAGGACGATCCAATTGGCCTTCATGCCCGCCCAGTAGTGGTCGCGCATGAAGGACAGGTGGACGGGTAGTGGTAGCATCTCGAGGGGCACCATGGCAACCTTCGTAGGATCATCAAGTCGGTGTCTGGGCCACCTGCAAGGATCGGGCATCAGCAAGTAGGGTGTCTTGAAAAGAGTCGGCCGGTTGCAGACGAGTAGACGGTACAAAGACACCGAGCATGCGGCCAGACGGACGGTGCTGAGTAGGTCCATACAACTACAGATCTGCTCCAAGAGAAGATCAGTTAGGGAATTCCAATCACGGCTCTACGTGTCAGTTGGTTCTGCCATTGGGGTTTTCGGTGCCTGCGAGCCAGCGGGGAAGTGGATTCGGGTGGGCGAGCGAAGAAGCTTCTCCTCGTGTGGCAGAGTAGTGAGCGGGGGGATATGGTACACACGAGCTACCAAGGAAGATGGCGCAGGCGGGCGAGCAATGAGCGGGGGTAAATGGTGTGCGGCCGACGATGGGGAAGAGAGGAGGAAGAAGAAGAGAGGAGGAAGAAGAGTGGAAGACGGGGAAGAAAGTGCAATAAATCTCAATTCTACTAGTACTACTACCAGAATATACCGTCCTTCGGAGTGTAAATAGTTACACCGATGACATGTGGGTCTACCACAAGAGGGCCCATATGTCAGCTAATGGAGGACAGAGGTGCGTAGGCATATTTGCGGAAGTGTGCTCTACTGGCAAACATGATGGCAGTACTGGGTAAGGCTGATTTAGTAACAACAAGACGCTGGTTCAGCTTATTAATTACATGTCCCATCTGCTGTAGCGTGTATTGTCACTTTACTGCGAAGACTAGTTGAATAGTTATCTCTGACCGAGATGGGGAATAATGGATCGCAAGGACTTCCTTTCTACAGTATCCCTATGCCTCTACGCTCACTTCACTCATTTTGCTCCATACCTAGTCACTTGTTGAAATCTGTAGAAAGACAAATACTCCGTATTTGGGAACAGAGGGGGGCTTTTACTCCGTACTACCCCATCCGTTCCAAAATAGATGACCCAATTTTGTACTAAAGTTAGTACAAACTTGAGTCATCTATTTTGGAACGGAGGGAGTATTTGGGAACAGAGGGAGTATCACCATATGGAGGGAACAGAGGAAGCTTGAAATATGAACATGTCAATGGCAGGGAGTAAGCCCCATGCATTCATGCATGCATGCAACATGCAACACTCACACGTACACATGGACACAAGCAACACTCATGCACCCATGCGGCACACAACACACGAAGCAACACACACAGCTCACGCTCAAGTGCTCAACCTACTCCCTACGTCCGTGAAAGACTGTACATTTAGAGATTTACACATTGACCAGGGCATAATGAACGCCCAAAAGTAGCAGACTTATGTGTGCATGCGACCATTGAGATAAGAAGATTAAATGAAGGCCGTTGCATGCTGTAATTAAGGATAGACATGTAGCCTATACCTACAGCACAAGTTGGTGCATTAGTCAATCAATATCGATTTAGATTGAAGGCTAAATGCATTGGAAGTGTAGATGTACATTATGTACCACACTCTTTGTTTTGTAGCCGATGTACACTCTTTGTTGGAAGACCGAGGGAGGACACGTGCATGCATTCACATACACAGCCAGGGCGGTTCACGCGCAAGGGTCTGACTCGTGTCGCGCCTGCGTAAAGTTTTGTTTAACTGATTTCTTTGCTCTGCCAACTGACAGGTGGGACCCAGAAACCAGGTGACAATTTAACCAGTAAACAAAGTGCCACGTCGACTATGTGGCCGGTCAGTAGGGTGCAATACGATGCTCTACGATGAGCTAGTGATCGTATAATCGCCGCAAAACTATATATAGTGACCATAAAGAGCGTATTGTTACATACGTTGACCGCCAGTGTATTTTTCTCGTTTCAAATTAAGCCATATTAATCGGAAAGGACGCAGTATCGACTACTACTAGTACTAGTACTCCTTTGATGTGTCACGTCAACTCGCCGAACGAGGAGAAGCTTGCTTACTATGCCTCTCCCTCGCCCACACGCGTGGTGGTTTTGCAGGACGAGGAGAGGGTTTTGACTACATCACCCTCTCCCTATCCCTCCCTCTCCGTCTCCCTCGCCCTCGCCCTAGGGGTGGACGTGCATCAGTTCAATCGGTGTCAGATTGCCAGAAGCATATTGTACTGTAGTATCATCATTGTTGGACCTTCCGAAGAGGCGAAGAGCCAAGTGCAAGGTTCACATGAGTACGAACTGTTGAACCTCCCGAAGAGGCAAAGAGCCAAGCGCAAGGTTTTATAGGAGTTGTCATCCTAGCAGGAGTGTACTACAACTATAGCGAACGATGCTACTGTATGATGCCGCCACGTCACGTATATCCAAAGCTGTGCCACCTTTTTTTTTTCTCAAAGAGCATGTTGGAGCCCGTGCAACAACCACACAAGTTGCACGTACACATAACACATTTACTAGTAATAAATTCTAAAGGACAAATGCCAGTATGCCACACAAGTTCATCTCCAATTCATGTGATAAATTTGTGCACGACTAGTCTACATATATTCACAGCGCTACCGTTCACAATTACCGTACTCCACTTACACGTTATAGATGGTCTACATGCATGTCCTCCTCCAGGTTCTAGTCCCAGGTGTTCTTCATGGCTGGCACGATCCATAGCGGTGGGCAACGGGAATCATTGTCGCAGCTTTCTAGTCCGGTTCCACACGATGGAGACTCATCCAAGCTGAAGCGGCATAAATCAGGGATAGCGTGTCCCAACATGTCGTTCATCCGGCGGTGCGCAATGAAGACACAACCATGCTTCTTGAACGGCAGGCCTTCCGTGTCGTGCACAAAAGGTGGCATCCGCTTCACAATGGGGTAGCTGTCCCCGATGAAAAGCGAGTACTCTCCAAGAGTGTTCCTCGGCACCCACGTAGCATCACGGGGGTCGAACTCGGCGCCGTTCATCTGGTACACGCGACATCCCAGATTTGGACACGTGGTGATGTACATAGTCAAGGTCCATGCATAATAATGTTGTGCTCAAATATGGCGGTCAGTAATACTGTGCGGCAAATAGTACTACTCCGGTATAGAAGAAGTAAAATAACCGGCTTATTACATATAGCCACTCTTGGCTACATGGATGAGATAGTAAGACATGGAAAAACAAAAATGGTGGCAGCTAGTGGGTTCAAGTCTTCAAGGGCCTAGCTAGCTATACGCGTCCTCCAAGGTAAAAAGTACTCCTAATAGTACTACTAAGTATACTACTAGTACAACAATGAAAGAGAAGGCGAGAGGGTTAAAAAATGGAATACCTGGGTAGATGGTGACGGTCCGATCGTGGTAGATTGTGTGACCACGTTGCACATCAGTGGTACCATGGGTAACGACTGCTAAGATAGTTGATCCCAATATGCCAAAGTCAGCTACAAGGTTCCAGGTTAGACCGAATCGCGGATGCAAATGCACATCCAGGATCGGCGATCTTATTTTGATCGGGGATGACTGGTCCCTGCAAAATAATGCTGTACCGTAGGAGTAGCTGGCCTACTCAGCCGCTCCTCTCACGCACACACTAGCAGCCTGTTTATTAGCGACGGTTACCGCGGGGGCAGAACATTTGAGTTATTTGATACAACAAGACTAGGCTTTTCGCTTCCATTTGTGGAGGTGTAATGGATCTCGTCTAACTTTGTTAGTAGTTCCTTCTTTATGAATGAGATGAAGCAAAGCTTTTGCCTTCGTTTTAAAAAAAACATGTCAAGAGGAATTTCTTTTATAGTAGAGCCGATAATGGAGTGAAGTCCATGCGTGCAACACCACAAGCTACAGAGTAGTAGTAGAGCACTTTAAGTACGGAGCCATATTGCATAGTTCCCAATACCCCGCCAGGCTTTTCCGGCTCCTCGGGCTTAATTGGGAGGCGCTAGTTTAAATATGCTACTAGCTGATGAGGAAGCTGCAATCGAGGTGCAGCTAGGGCGAGCACGCGAGCCACGGGATGCTGGGAAGGAAAACCCGTTCACGTGGCTAGGCTGTCCAGTGCACCCAGATTGTGGGGCCGCACGTTCGTTCGACTTCAAAACTCAAACTACCCGTGTAAAATATGGCTCGCAGCTAAGTGTAGTAGTACTATTTTTAAAAAAAAGGCCGCCGTGCGTTCGGCCGGGATCGAACCCACAAAACGAGGTATACACTCCCGCGACCACTAGTAGTACTCGTTGGAGTACAACGCAACCTAGAATCGCCTTTTGTCGCTAGTAGTACATACATTGTTCCTTACAAGAAACCCCTAATAATGCAAGAAACCACTAAAATGCCAAGAAACTACTACCACTTGCATACGTGGCAGACTTAAGATAAGACTACCTTATCAACCATTGTACATGCTCTTACCAACAAAAATCCTAGAGTGACCTCCTACCTCCGGCCCGTCCACCTAGTCATCCTCGGCCATGGGACGCAACTAACGCCGCCGGCAGAAGGTGAGGTCAAAACCGCCGGTGGTGCGGAGCCCATGTTGCGGAAGCCCGAATGCCAGCTCCGTCCGGCGCTCACGGCCGCTAGCTAGCCAAGATAGCTCCATCTACCTGGTTGTCTGCAAGGTTTGCTAGCTAGATTGGCACGGCAGCGCGGCGGCTTGCTCGCGCGTGCCCGCTTAGGCCAGCCATCTGGCTCGAGCGAAGACCAGTGCGGCGGCTTGCTCGCTCGTGAGTCACACTCGGGCCAGCCTGCCAACCTGTGGAGGCCAGCGCGGCGGCTTGCTCGCTCGTGAGTCACGCTCGGGCTAGCCTGCCAACCTGCGGAGGCCAGCGCGGCGTCCATCCCGTCCGGCGGAGCGGCGGCCAATTCACTCATCACCGGCGCCACCGACGAACACGCATCAGTACTGTTTTAAGTAATGTTCTGGAAAATAATGATTTAAGGGGGAATAATAGGATAGAAGGTCAGATGTGGGTCCCTCGTGTCAACGGTCAAACAAAATGTGTTGGTTTAAGATGCCTCGTCAGCACGGACGTGTGGGCCAACCCTGTCTTAAATGGGTTTAAACGAACCTAATCGGTAGGAGTACTAGGTAGTAGTTTTTGGCGTGGATTAAGAAATTTTGGGTATGTTTTTGCTATTTTTTGTACAATAGATTCTTCCTAGGGATGGTTGAAAGTGATAGTTTTTTGTTAAATACTCTACATATTGTAAGTAGGAGTGAAAGTTAAGCTTTAGAAGCCAATAAGCAAGGCTAGTTACATAGTGCATATGTGTACACGATTGAAAGTAAATATCAACCATGAGTGACTAATATCTTGATGGAAAACTCGAAACTATGGAATACTAGGAAAAATGCATGGTTGGAAATACTAGCAGTGTTCATGTCCATTGCAACGAATCATAATTAGAATAATACTTATTCACAAACTTGGTACAAAACACTCTAATTTTGATATACATATGTTTCAATTAGAATATATTCCTTGGGCTGCTTTGGTGAGGTCAGGGAGGGATGTGGTTGGTTTTAAGATACTAATTATGGGTTTTTTCTGCAAATTGGTAGACAAGTGGGATGTTGGTGAGAAAAGGAAACAACTTACCACACAATCGTTAGATGTAGATCTAATGGTCAAAAATGACGGATGGCAGACACACCAGCATCACCAACTTAGTCTTGTGTAGGAGTACTAGCTAGATCCGTGCATTGCAGGAAACATCAAGATGCATTTTTTTTATAAAACACTTGTTGTGATTGACCCTTGCGGGAGTAATCCCATGTGTTAAAACTAATGATATCTCGATAAATATGAGATAAGGTGAAGAGGAGTGGGGTGTGGTGGTGGTTGGTGGTCGGACTGAGCGGAGGCACGGGGATTGACGACGCCGGCAGCAGCCACCAGGCCAGTTTGTTCCAGAGGCTTCCTTTCTTAATTGCTCAACAATGAGGTTTGTTGGAGATAGGGATGAACGAGGGAAGGCCTTGTCTGCAAATGTGGAGAGGGGTGCGGGTATCTTTTAGTTTAATTTCCATCCGTCAGATATAGATCGGACGGTCTATATTGCAAGATGGCACACGTACCATCATCACCACCTCCGTTTTTATAAGAGAAGAAATATAAGTATGGAGATACAAATGTATTATCAATACTTGCTTCTGTAAACTAGAATCTACATTCTATTCAACGCCTCGGCATGTGGGGCCTTAGCACAATGACTTCTCGACTATGTAAGACAAAGATTTTCCCCTTGCCGACAAGGAGGGGGTGACGGTGGCGCGCTTTTTGGCTTGCTCTAGTCCTAGTAGTCATACTAGGTGGTCTAAGCACGTGTAGATTTATTCTTTTTCATGTCTCGTGTTCGCCGTACTACCACGACTGTTGATGAATAGACGGTAAGTTATTCATGGGGAAACCCTTGATGAGTGTGTTTGCGAGAGAGAGAGAGAGAGAGAGAGAGAGAGAGAGAGAGAGCGCGTGTGTGATATGTTAGAGACTGAGGCAATGATAACAGATTCTTTGTGTCTATGTGTGTGGAGGATAGAGAGAGACATGTACATGGGGCTTTGTGTTGTGTAACATGGAAACACATATACATAATTAGAGAGTGAGTGTGTGAGCTACACATGCGGACATGGGGAAAGATGAGGATCCAGATAAATGGGTGTTTGTGCGTGTTTGTGTGTGTTTGTGCACGCGTTTGTGTGTGAGAGGGAGAGAGTGTACCTGGAGTAGAGAGACCACTGATGATGTAAACCTAGTATAAGGGAAGGGGGAATCGTGTGACATGTGTAGTAGCGGGATAGCACGGGTGTGGGCTGGGGGAGCAGACTATTTGGAAGAGACATCGAGTGTGTGTGTGGGAGAGGGGTGTGAGAGCGAGAGAAAGAGGGAGCTAGCGACGGAGAGAGAGAGAGAGGAAGATAGGGGGCGAGAGGGGTCGTTTGTGTCCATAAATGGCGTATAGATAGGGAGACAATGTTGATGTTGTCCGAAATTGGCCTATGAACGGAGACGCAAGGGAAGCGAGTCATCGTGTGTATGATAGGGACTTCATGAGTGATCTAGAATAGATGGTGTAGAGAACAATGTGCGAAATCGAGAATGATTATACATTAGGGCGCTATGCAAAGAGTCACGACATATATGTATGCAGGGAAGGAGCTGGGGCGGGTCCGCATGTGGGAGAGATAGAAATAGGAGAGTGGTGCACAAGGAGACAAAGTGTGCTTGTTTGCAGTGGGTATGGTGTGTGAGGTGAGTGCGCGAGAACCACATAACTAGGGAGATAGACGTTTGGGGGCGACGTTTTGTGTGTATGGGAAATATACACTCTACATAGTGCGTGTGCTTGGGTAAGAGAGATAGCGGGAGACCTAGAGAGTGAGGGAAGAGATGTGTGCATGCCCGAGAGACAAAGTGATAGAGACCTATGTTGGGGTCCGGACTTTATAAGAGAGAGGGGTGTTAATGTGCTCGTGTGTTGGTGTTTGGGGTAGAGAACGACTTCTCTCTATGTGTGTGTGTGGGGGGGGGGTCAGATAAAGAGTGAGGTGTCTATATTTGAGGTACTTTGATGTACCTTGATGTACCGAAATTACAAACCTAAGATTGGAATTTTGGAATTCGACTCCATCATTAGCTTTTGTAATTCATTTAAACAGAGGTACATTTTTAAGCCGGGATTTCGTGATTTCAAATTCATATATCAAACCTAGAGATACACACATACGGGCATGTTCAAACTTTATAATCATCCACTTTATTCATACACATACACATTTTTCCTTTTGTCATCATATTTAGGATAAACACATTTGGAATTTCATTTGAATTGGACCGTATGATGGTATTTGCTTGTAGTAGCTCAATGATCCACTATTGGTACATAAACTTGTAGGGGGGGGAACAGTTTCATACAAAAACTAAAAAACCCCACAAAACTAGTCCTCTAACTTGACTGTTGTAACAAATTCATACAAAACAGCTGTGGACGCGACATTTGGCATGCCACGCTGGATTTTGGCACACGCCTTAATTTTACAAAAGCCCCCTCGCACTCTCTGTATTTTACAAAAATCCCCCTCGCCCTCTCTCTCTGCATCGATTCCCCATTCGCAAATCCCTAGCTCCTCCCCTTTGCCGTCGCCCTCTCCGCCGCCAGCCTTCTCCGCCTTCCCCTCTGACGCCAGCCGTCTCCGCCGCCCTCTCGGCCGCCTCTCCGTCGGTAGCCGTCGCCGCCGCCCTGTCGAGATGAAGGGGTGCACATCATTGAGCGGGAAGCAGCAGGCAGGACGCTGTGGAGCAGGGGCGTCGTCGTCCTCAAGCCACCCTCTCCCGCTCAATGGATGTGACCTTGCGGGTGCCGACATGACGAAGGACGGCGAGCCTTGGGCGAAAATCACCGGAGAGGTGCGCTACATGGATGTCGATTTCTGCAAGGTGCGTGTCCCCCTTCCCCTCGCCGATTTGCTTCGGATGCCCATGAAATTGGGCTTTCCTGATGAGTGCGAGCTTCCTGATGCTAACATTTGATTTGATGGCCATGGTAGGGGACTGAAAACCTACCCGAATTTGACTGGGGTATACCTTTATCCTCTCCTGATGTTGCTTTCAATGGCACTGACAAAAGTGACCATTGTTGCCACTTATTGAACCCTGCGAGAAGAGTTTGCTCTGATGGATATGACTATGGTCGTATATTTCTTGTTTGTCCTCGTGAGGTTAGTCAAGTGCCCAACTTTTGTTTAAAAAAGTGTGTTGTTTATCTGTAGTTGTTATAGGTTGATCTGACCAAATTGTTGTACTGAACAAATTGGTGTGTTTTGCAGGGTTATGATACATGTGCTTATCTGAAGTGGGTGGACAAAGAATGGCAGGGGAGACCTAGGCAGGTGATTGGCAAACATGCTGAAGAGAATGTGGCTCTTCAGAAATTTGTGTTTGACAAGGATGCTGAAATTATGAGGCTGAAGGAAGAAAGGAAGGCCATGATCATGAAGCACAAGAAGGAGATCAGAACTAGGGATAGGAGGGAAATTTGGTTATCCTGTTTGGTCTGCTACTCTGCACTGTTGTATGGTGTTGTAGCACTAGTGATAAGAGGTTTTGTGTAGTAAGTTAGGTAATTTAGTATTTGGCATGATGTGAGAGGTGAAACTATTTGTTATCAGTTGCTACGTGTACTGATTATATGAAATCAGTGGGTACCTATTATCTATGTTCAGTGTTGTAAACATTCCAAACTGGAATCAGTGGCTTGAAACGAAGTCAGTGGCTATGTTCAGTGTTCTGTTTACTTAACTAAAAATTCTCTTAATTGACATGAAATCAGTGGATTGTTTACTTAACTGAACTTTTCTGTTGCGAAATTCTCTTATTTACATGAAATCAGTGGCTTGTTTACTTAACTGAAATCAATGATTCTCTTATTTGACATGAAAATTCAGTTAACTTAAGCAAAATTCAGTTAACATAAGCAAAATTCAGTTAACTTAACAGTGCAAATTTTAGTTAAGTTAACCATTTGGAAGGGGCCCAGGGATCTTCAGGTAGTACAACTTGGCATATTTGGCACAAAGTGAGCACCTAGTACATTCTATTTTAGGATGTGTGCACATGGGCACAACATAAGCAGACAACCTACAGTTCAACAGCAGATCAACATGGGCAGATAAGAACATGCAGTTCAACAGCACTTTAACACCAGATTGCCATAGATACAACAGTTCAACATGGACTACTCAAAATAGATAACTTATATGGCAACATATAGATCAGCATACCTAACTACTCTTCTGCATCTTCACCTCTTCTGCATATTCTTCAGTTCTTGAGCTGTTGCAGGTGGATGGAGCTGCGCACCTTCTTCACCTCTTTCTTCAGAGGCGCCTTCTTCTTGTTTTTCTCTGGCTCCTTCACCTCTTCTTCTTGTTCAACCTTCACCTCTTCTGGCAAGAGCTCGATGTCCGGCAGGAGCTCGACGTCGATGGGCATGTTTCTGCCACCCTGAACGGCGACCGGCGCAATGAGCACAACCTCGTCCGCATCCGTGTCGTCGTCACTGATGACAACAGTCTCTATCAGGTCGTCGTCAGAGGCGTAGTCCGCAGGGTCGACTGGAGCAGGCAGCATGAGCACGACGCCGACAATGTTCGCAGGGTCGTCGTCGAGGGGGACCGGGGCCAGAGAGGTGGTGGAGCGGTACATCCACCACCTAGCTCGCTGGTACGGATCCATGCTAAGCGTGCCCTCACGCATTGCCCAGACGAGGAACATCGGCGGCGGCACTGTGAGGCCTGTGGGGAAGGCACGGGTGTTCTCGCCGTCCGTCAGTTGCTTGGCCAACCCGCGTGCATGCATGAGCATCATCTTCGGGGTGGGGAACCAGGTGCAGACCTCTTGAATCTGCGCGCGGAACGACTGTTCGTTGCCAGCCAGATCCTCCAATGCGAGATTCCAGCCCTCGATGTTCGCCATGGCGGCGGTGGCCGGCGGTGGTGAGTGGGGAGAGGAGGCGACGCGGTAGGTGTGTGGGGAGTGGTGAGTGGGGAGTGGTGGGCGGAGCGGTGGGTGGGCATGGATTTATTGATGCGGCGAGTGGGAACGCGAACCATCCAGAGTGGGAGTTGGCGACTGGAAGAGTAGAAGTAACTTTCTGCATCTACAACTAACAAGCTCCTACTCTTACCGTACTGGCATTGCACCCTACTTATCTACCCACAGGTCCTGGGTTCGAGACCCGGGCCAAACAATTTTTTGTTTATTTTTTTTAATTGTGGGAGTTCACCAAATTCAGTTCAGCAAATGCACATTCAGTAAATTTAGTACATTCAGTAAATGCACAAGTTTTAGTACATTCAGCAAATGCACATTCAGTACATTCAGACATTTTTCATGTAATGCACAAACAACTCAAATGTGCTGGTATTCAAAACTCAAATGTTTTTAATTCTTGAGTACATTGCCATGAAGTTCACTACATGTCTAACTGTCGTTGCAACACAAAATTGGTATTACATGGAAAATGCTAGCATCAAGTTCAGATATGAACTTGTACAGTTTAGCATGAAGTTCATTGATGAACTAAACAGACATCTAACTGTCAACCCCAGGTGCATTCTGAGAAACTGGAATTTCTTCAGTTAAGTTGAGATCAGGTATTGGCTCCCTTGCTCCATCTTCACCAAACATGAGCCTTTATGCTGGATAAGAGCTAGCTTCCCTCCTGTCTCTTCTCCCAGCCACTCCTCTGCCTCTTGCTCTACTCCTAGAAGATCCTCTTCTCTCTGTAGTGCCAGATCTCACTGTCTTTCCTTTCTTCCTTCCTCTTCCTCCAGTTGCACTTGACCCTGGCTCATCTGGATGTGGTACTGCTGCAGCTTTCTTCCTTCCTCTTCCTCTTCCCCTCACACTTGTTGTGGCTGTGGTTCTTCTGGGAGGGATAGAATCCCTAGCTTGCACCACAAAAGCAGACTCTTCAGGAAGTGGCCCAGGAGGATTCCAAGTGCTCACATATGCCCTTTGCTATGCAGGATCACAAAATGTCAGGAAGATACAAAATGAGAAAATGAAATGCAGATACAAATTCAGAGAAAAACAGTTAACTGAAAATGAAAGACAGTAATATTAGAGGTGCACCTCCTGGCCTATGGTGTAGACCATACTACTTCTGTCATTCATAGGATCAAGCCTAGGATCAAGTCTTGTTGGCATAATATCCTGTAGTTAGAAAACAATTCATGTTAGTAACATAGCTGAACTTAAATGCAGTTAACTGAAATCACTGTTCAAAGTCCAAATTCAGAGAAAAACATTTAACTGAAATCACTGATTTAACCTGCAGAATTGAAGGATCTTCTACTTCATCATCATCTTCTAATTGAGCTTCCTTTTGCCTCATAAACTTGGCATGTCCTCTCTTGTTGTGGTCAGCACTGCCACACACTGAGCAATGCATGACCACTCCTTTTTTGCTGATGTAAACAGTTCCATCTTTCTTCTTCTTCTCTTCTGGTGTCTTTCTCCTGTTCTTTGCTGGCCTGCCCATTTTCTTTGTGAAGACTGGAGAGTGGATGGGAATGCCATTCATCTTTTCCCAGCTTTTCCTGTCCCTCATAGGCATGATGTCGTGCCCATATGCCTTTAGATAATTTTCTATGCTATAGCACTTGTGAACCAATGTTTCAGGGTCAATCCTATCAGCTCTACAACAGGCAATCACATGATTGCAAGGGATGCCATCCAATTGAATTTTTTTGCAATCACAAGTTCTTGCTGGAATATCCACAATATACTTGTTGTTGCCTGATTCAACACCATAAATTCCAAGTCCTGAATGTGTTGGCAAGCAGTTACCTGAGTACTCTGCATTCTTGTCCAGTTTCTTCCTAATCTTGGGGCAGATAAGTCCAGACCACTTTTCTGAAGCTTCTTTGTACTTTTTGTCATGCCTCACAGTAATTTTATGTGTTATGCATTCTAGCATTGATATAACACACAATTCTCTTGCATCCAAGATGTAGCTGCAAGAGATATATAGTAAAGTTTTGTCAGAACTCAGTGACACTGCAAGATTACCTCAACTCAAGTTTTATGTGTTAAACATAACAGAACTTGTTTGCTAGAAAAGTGAACTAACTGAAGTTTACCTGTTGTACACCTCTAACATGTTGTTCAGCAAGATGTCACACTTGGGGAAATCTCTGAAGTATGCTTTCACCCACTAGTTGGGGGGCTTGCCATCCAACCAATTATATGCCTCCAAGTTCTGTGCCCTCAGCTTCTCTCTGTTCAAGGTCCACTTGTCCACATTAGTTGACCTAGCAATGGCCCACAACATATTCTTCAGTGTTTCTCCTTTAAACTTCTAGTGGAAGTTTTGATAAAGATGTCTAACACAGAATCTGTGTTCTGCATCTGGCCATATCTTCTCAACAACATTGATCAAACCCTGCAAAATTAGTTCATAAACATGTGAGACAACAACACCATATGGAAATATGCAACAGCAGCATGTTTGGACAAATGGAACACACCTTTTGCTTGTCACTCATTATAGTGAAAGGGGAGGTGTTAATGATGTTCAAATCATTCTTCAAAGTGGTGAGAAACCATTCCCAAGAGTAAGTTGACTCCACCTCCACCATCCCCATTGCAATTGGAAATATGCAATCATTGGGATCAATCCCAACAGCTATAAGCAGCACACCCTTGTATTTGCTCTTCAGGTGACAGCCATCAACAAATAGAATTGGCTTGCACCCCCTCAGGAAACCTCTCTTGCAGGCATCATAGGACCAATATAGTGAAGATAGGTGATCTTTTGGAAGCAGGTCACCTATTTCCTTCACTTTGGTTGTGCAAACAATGAATTTGCTCCCTAGATTACTTATCCTCAGTTCTTGTCCATAGTCCCACAACTGGCTGTATTGTGCTTTCTCATCACCATGTATGATCTTAAGTGCAGCACTCCTGGCCCTGCCAAGCTTCATTCTCACTGGATTAAGCTTGAACTTCTGCTGAACTTTTCTTCCAAATGTACCCAAGTCCATGCTCTTGTTGTCTCTGAACTCATCCATAAATATCTCAGTCAGGTACTTCACTGTCAAGCACTTGGAATCCCATGTTTTCTGACAGGTGTGCTCTCCATTGTACTCTCTGATGACAATGCTTCCTGTTCTATTGTCTCTAGATGCTTTCAACCTCCAAGGGCAATCAGGTTGACACACACCAATGAATCTCTCTGCCTCATTTCTAGCTTTGATGATTTTCACTCTGTTTTTGACTGTGTATGCAGTGACTGCTTCCCTTAGCTCTTTCATTTCTCCAAATACTTGCCCAACCCTGAAGATTGGGTTGTTCATGTCCATTTCTGCATTGAATGTTCTGAATTTATATTTCAACTTCTCCAACTCATGTTTTGACAGGTTGAGCTCATCATCATCCAGTGGATCTTCCTCCTCAAATATCTCTTCCTCTTCTTCATTGTTGTCATTCAATGATTTGTCCACATTCTGAGCAAACAAATCATCATCTCCATCTTCACAATCATAGTCACTCTCATAAAAGTCTGAGTCAGTTTCATTCAACTCTTCTTCTCCATCATTGTTTTCAACTGCATTATCTGTATTGTCTGCATCTGCATCATGATCTGCCTCTGCATCCTCTCCTTCCATTGCATTATCTGTATCATGATCTGCCTCTGCATCCTCTCCTTCCTCTGCATTCTCTGCATCATGATCTGCATCCTCTCCTTGTTCTTCATCCTCATTTCCATCTGCAGTTGGGCATCCTTTTAGTATGATTTCAGGATATAATGTCTGAATCTTGTTCTCCTCATCAACTAACAAATCCAATGTCTTGGCTTCTCTGCTGGACCTCACCATAGCAGCTATAACATCTGGATTGTCCACACATAGCAGGCCATCACCATAGTCTTTATCTGGAAAAATCCAGTACACCTTGATTTGAGGGTCTGTAGGGTCATAGTCCATCCTTGACAAGCAATACTTGATCATCCCCAGTGACCATGTGTCTGAATGACAGTAGTCAAAAGCTTCATGACTGCAACCAATGTAAGGGAACTTCAATTCTCCACCTATGCATTCCCCCAAGAAAATTCCATTGTGCTCAAACTCCACTGAGAAAAACTGGCTAGCTTCTCCATTTTTCACTACAATAATTGACACATGGAATTTTCAGTGCACAACACATTCAACTCTAACTGAATCATAGTTTCAAATGACAAAGTACAGTGCTCAAACTCTAACTGAATCTGTACATGATTTTCAAACAGAAATATGTACTGAATATCAACTAAAAGACCACCCTTTCATCACAAAACAATAGTAAAAATGCTGACTTTCATCTAAAAAAAGCTTGTACTTTTGCCAAATAGAGAAAGTAAGCATTTTTTCACTGAAATATCGACTGAAAGACCACCCTTTCATCACACTTTACAGTGCATTTACAGTTTAGTGCAACAATAGCATATAATCTCAGAATATGTGAACAATAAAATCACATCAACACATGACCCCTTTCCACTCTGACCTAAAGGACCCCCCTTTCACTGTATGCTACCCAAAACCCTAGGTCAAATCCCCTCACATTGCCCTTGATTGACCCCCCTGAATTCCCCAAATCAGCATCAAGAAACCCTAGACAAGCTCATGGAAAGTACTTCCCCTACGAACCCTGGGGACGCACACAACCAACCATAGTGAGCAGATCAACCCAAAATTGACACTAGATCGGCATGATCGGCCTAAAAAACCTAACCACTCCGCCGGTAGGAACAGGGGAAGCAGAGGAGGAGGCAGAGGAGGCAGAGGAGGCAGAGGACGGCTTACCGTATTCAGGAGGCCACTCGCCGGGTTCCCTACGCCGCGGCTCCATGGCGCCGATGAGGCCGACGACGGCGTCGCCTTGCAGGAGCAGGAGCAGATGAGGAGGAACAGGGGACGGGCGAAAGAGAAGGGAGAGTTTTGGAAGGGGTTTGCATCGGGCCCGACGACCAGGGGGTTTTCTATCGGAGGTATGGTATGGACTGGTCTGCGACTTTGCTAAAGTGCAAGTTTTTTTGTAAAAACACGCATCGGGCCCGACAGAGCCTACCTGGCGCGCCACGTGTGCAATTCGGGCTGGTTTTGTATGAATTTGTTACAGCAGTCAAGTTAGAGGACTAGTTTTGTGGGGTTTTTTAGTTTTTGTATGAAACTGTTCCCCCCCCCTACAAGTTTATGTACCAATAGTGGTATTAACTCTATTTGCTTGTAGTAGCTCAATGATCCATATTTGAATTGAATGGACAATCTAAGTTTCGAGTTGGAGACATTGATCTTGAAAACTTGCACTTTTTTTTGCGTGCAAAACAAACAAATTGCCGGCCATGATATCATAGTCGACCGTACGAGAGAAGAATACTTATAATTTTAGGCGCCAAAACCTTTCAAACTTCCCACTCACATCGAAATATCACGCGCCCAAAAGTTTAGCCCTGCGATATTCCTGTTTTACCCCTGCCACATGAATGGAAAAGGGCTGCTTTGGTAACTCCATTTTTCCCCTCTTTGCCCCGAACATTCTTCCCCAAAGCCCCTCCCCTTCCCCTCCCTGACCCCCCCAACCACGGCAAGCCGCCAAATCTATTCCTCCGCCGCAGCGGTGGACCTCACACCCCACCGGATCTACCTTCCGCACCTTGGAACCCCCAACTGCCAACTCACCACTTCACCGGAGCTGCTTCAGCGACTGGCTTGTCCACCGCTCTAGATCTCCTTGACCACCATCATGGTCCACCGCACCGGATCTGCTTAACCGGCGCCCTCCACCACAGCGTAGGCCCTTCACTGACTCCCTCGTCCGCCCCTTCGCTGTCCCTTCATACAAGCCCTCGTCCGACGCAATAGATCCGCCTCGCCGAAAGCACTATACAACACGCCCGCCGAAGCCTTCCTCCACTACACCGGACCCGCTCCACGGACGCCATATTCAACTCCACCGGCCCTGCTTTACCGACGCCGCCTCATCAGGTTATTTCGATTTGTACTCCTTCGGTTTTTCTCTTTATCGTGCAACTGTTCACTTACCATAGATGAGCTTTCTTGTATGTCGATAGGCGCCGCAACCGTAGCACCGGAGCAGCTTCAGCAACGGCGACAGTCGGCCCAAACTCAACCGCAACACGAGCACCATCAACGATCCTTAGCTATCAAGTATGACAACGATACCCATACGCCGCCGAGAATCAGGTATATTATCCAACGGCCGGCGCCTATGTTCACTTTCCTAGAATAAGCACCGCACCTTTGAATTTCTTTAGGGCATCATTCAGTTTTTCATGAGACGTGTTATTCTGCTTGCACCTGTAGGGCCATACTTCTGGCAGTGAACATGTTACATGTGTTAAATTACTTACTAGTGCACATATAGTTAATATGCTTTAGTTTTTTTCTGATGCCACCTGTTGGTTCCATCAGACTGCTTAATGTTCTCTATGCTTAATTACACATCAGCAAACTAGCATGTGGTTCCACTGCTTTTTGTTCGTTTTACCCTACATTTTCTGATGCTAGCTATTACATCACTGCTCCGAGCCTCTGTTCATTACTTGTTTGTGTGTTCTTGATCTTCCCAAGTTGCATGACTAATTTGATGCTTCTATTAATTATGGAGCTGCCAACCCGATCAAGCAAAATATTTGTTCTTTTGGTGTTGGCACCTCGAACAAGCATAAAAATAGAGGGAAGCAGATATATTGTCGTGTATGCACACACCATTCTTTCATTAGTTTATATGAACCATTGATGATCAATTCGGACCAGTGCATGCAATTAAAATTAATTTTACTTAAATAGATGGTGCAGAATAAACTACAACAACTAGATTTGCAACCACGGGATGCTGACGATATCTTCAAAGAACATTGCAACAGCAGCTAGGCTTCACAGCAACATATGGTAAGCCAGTGTGTTTTAGTACATGTTAAATGTAATGTGAGTGGGCTGCTTTCTTGGCTTGTGCCCTCAACGTGTTATCCTACCGAATTACAAATAGTTCAGTTGTCTGCTTTGCTGTATTGCTTGATTCCAATGCTTGTTTGTTGTTACGTTATACCTGAGTTGGCCAATATGTCAGGAGTGCCTGCTGTACTATCGTAAAGAAATGCATGCCTATTTCATTTGAGTCCTTAACTTTTCCTCTCAACTTCATCACAAGACTGTCTTAGTAGTTTATATGAGGCCACATTGTTAAGTGCTTTCTTAGATTATTTCAACTGCTTAGATGCCTTGGCAACTTAAATATAGTGGTTGTACACTCCCTTTCAACTTTCATCTTACCATTTTAATTTCTTTTCGGCTGATGCTGCTTCGAACCATTTAAATATAGTTTGCCATGCTCGGCAATAATTCGTCCGTCGTTTACCATGTAAGCTTACTTCCTGGATCATACGATAACTATCTCTTACTTATGTCCAGCGGAAACCTTTCAAGATGCCGTTCACACTAGGACACAATGTACAACCCCAGAATCTATTTGTGGAAGCAGTGCTCCATCCATGTTACCAGATGGTAGCAGTTCAGAGGCAACACCGCCGGAGAGCAGTCTGAAGACAGATTTTAGAGTGCTTGAGGCTCTACTAGAGGCAGAAAGAGATGGTGTGGCTGCCATGAATGAGGTAATCTTTATCTCGAGGCTGGAAATTACGGAATTAGCGGCACGAATTATGCAAGCAACCCAAGAATTGGAGGAAGTAAGAATGTTGCATTTGAAGACGGAGGAGGTCCTGCTGTTTCTACTATCTAAAGCCCAAGGTAATCCCGGTTCTTCTTTAGATACTAGTTGAAATTGTCATTAGATTATTGTACTTGCATGTTGTGTCATGTCTCTGAATGGATTATGTTGCAAGACCCCCTATGTTGTCCATGTTTGTAATGATCCGAATTTTTTAGGCGAGGTAATCCTCAGTACTTGTATGATTGACATAAGGTGAACAATTTTTTGTGTGAGCATATTGTATTGGATGAAATAACTGTTTGAATCATAGTGTATCCAACCTACTGAATTCGAAGATCACGGTATTTCTAAATCATAATCATATATAAAGTTGGAATAAATCTTTGTTGTGGTTTTGAAGAAATATATAACAAAGCGTATAATTATCTCTGGATATTCGTAATCGAATACAAACTGGATTTGAATTTAGTGTGCCAGGTCCCAGGGCAAACGTGAATGCTAATTCTCCCAAGTTTTGAACGAAGCGGCTAAACACCCACTATAATTTGTGGGCTGCCCAAAGCAAGTGTTCGCGAGATGGAAATTACTGTCTACCCCTGACACTTGACATCCTTATCGACCGGATTTACACTGCTGTCGATAGGGGTAGACTAGTAACTTCAATCAAACGTGACACGACGGCCTTTGAGCCCATTCAGACACGGTGGGCGCCAAACATGGGTGGCAAAACACATTTGATTCAAGCTCGTCTGAAAGACATGTGTCTCTTCCTCCATTTCCCCATTCATACACGGTGGGCGGCAAAACAAACTCTCCTCGTCCGAAATCGATGTAGGCTAATATTTTAAATAGGGGCAGATGTGTAACTTCCATCAGACGTGGCACAACCGCCCTACCTGTCAGCCCTGTTCATACACCGTGGGCACCAACCGTGGGCGGCAAAACACCCTCTCCTCGCCTAAAATAGTTACCGGCAAATATTTGGGAGATGCGAGATTACCGTCCTATCCCCAACCGACGCGATGTCTGAAATTTTAAATGGGGGATAAGTTCGTAACTTTCCCCCATTTTAGAGAAGCGCATCCCAAAGTTTGAGATCGCCCCCTCCCCTCCATTTCCCCATTCATACACCATCGGCGGCACGACAACCTCCGCACTGCGTCCAGCCTCCTCCGTCCGCCACCCCATCCTCCACCTTGCCAGAGCCGTTACCCCTACCCCATCGTCCACTGCAAGATATGGACGTCTCTCATCCACAGTGCAGGACCAGGATCCTTGCATCGCCTCCTCTCGCTTCATCAGCGCCGTCGTCCACCTTGCCGTTGCCGCTCCTAAGACCGCCTCATCCACGACAACATGATATATCCCCCGACCCGGCCATCGCACCCGCAGCACCCTCAACGTATCAGCATAGGCCTACACGGCGTCGCAAGAGAGGTGGTACTCTTCCATATGTGCTTAAGTTATTGATCTCACCCGGAAAATAGATCGTAATTTGTTTACTGTACTTTCTTGTCCGTACCAAATCGTAGTGGCTAGTTGAAAGCAAACATTGGTTGCGAAGTAGCTTTGTCCGGTTTGCACCTTCAGATCCGCCATGGCACGGGCACTATACTCATAAAGCTTATGGTTTCCCCCCTTTATATTCACTACCATCATCGTAGGTGCTTCGTGTCGTGCTAGCACTGCTCCTCAAGACCTCAACCCAAATCTTACGTGTTCAAATATGAATCTGATATGATGCTCATATCAGTAAAACAGAGAACGTTCAATTGGTCACCTAATGTTCCTGTATTCGTTTTGAAAAGCATGTGCGCCACCCACTGGTCCAGCTAGTTCCACTTTCCTGATTTTTCTCTTGATGCTTAGGGTTTTCCCCTTTTATCTACTCTACTATGATCTCCGTAGGTGCTTTCTGTCGTACTAGCATTACTCCACCCTTCAAGCTAAACAAGACAACAATCAGAATTCGAAAGCTTAGTTGTTCAAATATGATTGTGATATGATACTGATATTAGTTAACCGACACATTTAATTGGTTAGCTAAAGGTCCCACTTGAGTCTCCAAATGCATGTCGCGACATATAGAGAGACAGCATAATTGCATTTCTTTCTCACTTGTTGGCCATACTTTCTTGTCCATACCAAATCTTAGTTGTTATTTCAAAGCAAACATTGGTTGCTAACTACCCTTTGCGCGGTTTGCAGCTTCAGATCTGCCATCCCACTGCCACGGTCAACACTGTACTGATCATGCTTATGTTTTCCCCATTTTATGATGACCACAATCAGCCTACGTGGTTCGTGTCGTAATAGCACTGCTCCACCCATCGAGCTAAACAAGCTTAGTTGTACAAATTCATATCTGATATTATTGCTAATATTAGTAAAACTGAGAGATGTTTAATTGGTTAGCTAAAAGTTCCTACTTTAGTTTCGAAATGCATGTGAGCCACATATGGAGAGACTGGAAAGAATAGTATTTCTCTGTGCGCTCTGGTTCATCATGGGTGGCCAACCGACATTGTATTGAAACACTTGTAATATCTTCAATCTGCTTGCTCTTATGCTCTTCTTTAAGATGATACTCTTTTCTTGCGGTCGACTGGTCAGGTCGAGTTGTTCTCCTTAGTATATTTTGAATCTGTCAGGTCAGGTCGACTTGTTCTTCTTTACTATATGTTGAAGCTATCATCTGCAAAGTGTCATCACTTCCGGAGCTCTCATATTTTGAGGAGTAGGCCACATTATACTAATGCACATAACAAATTACAGCATGCATGGCATCTTTTAAAAGAATTGCAGAGATAACACAAAGGGGTTTACAGGGAGGCAGTATTGGATTAGAATCACTTCTGCATTACAAAGAAAATCTCACTTGTTTTTATGTTTTCATGCATGTCAGATATTGAACATTATCAAAATGAATATGAGAATGGGCGCACGAGAGGAATATTGCGGAACGATCCACTGGCTAACAAACTTGGCATGGTGGAGGATGGCCTATCTTATTCATCCATCAAGGTGCTTGCTCTAACTTTGCAAAGTTGTATCTAACCTCTTGCATTTCTTCTACTTTGTTACACCATCTGCTTAGTTTAAGCATCATATATGAGTATATGCCATAGCTATCCATTTTCTGTACCTATTCCATGTGTCGTCACACTATGTTTTTCCAGTCAAATGTTGTTCTTTCGTGATAGATGTCCAAAAGGAAGAGGGTGAGTGCAGATCCTCAAGGAGTACAAACTAGGTATTTGGAAAAGGTAGTGGTACCTATTAAATCAGATAGATCAGCAGCCATAGAAAACACAGGCCCAACTGTACCACACTTTACCCCTACTCCAGTGGCCAAACCCCTATTAGAACTTGAGCCCAGCGTCAGGTACTGTCTATGATATCAATTCAAAATTTGAACTCCTAAATTTCTGCTTGTGCCTTACCTTCTCTCTTGTATGAAAACTAATTTCAGATGAATCTCCTTGCTCAAAGGATCATACAATCTCAAAACAATAATGGGCTCTGCATTGCTCTTGTCAGTACCTCTCTCCCTTTTGCCTTGTAACGCTGTACTTAATTAATTGCTATTTGATTATGTATCATCAGTCTGCACCTGAGCTTCATTATCCTCTGTTTCTTCCAATATTATTTGATCTATATTTACTCTTTGCAAAATGTAGAATAATGGCAATGCTTATAAAGAATTTTCTTTGGGGAATTTATTGAATTATCCTTCCATCAACATGGAGAAGGGCTTTGTCTAGCCCGTGTTAACATGTAATGTAAGTTCATCCTTCTCAAGCCTTCAAACTTTGTTCTAGTATAGATTTGGATAGGCATCATTGACTCCAATGTTATTTGCTTTGCTGTTTACATCTGATTGGATGTTTGCAACAACTACTAGTTTCAAATTGTAGTTGTAAAAACATGTTCCTTATGCAGAACAGATCCATTTATTTGCTTATATAATTGTGAAACCTGTTACGTGTCTCCTTGTTTCTCTTTCTGAGTCGTATCTCTTACGCCAGGCAAAACTTTAGGGAAGATAGCCAAACCATCTTGAGGACAGCGAGATGACTCCAAGGTCCTGTCTTGATGAAGACAGTGAGTTGAAGCTACTCACTAGCAGGTGTGAGACAACCTCTGTGCAGTCGCTGCCTCAATCAGTTCGACTTCTTCAGTCTCAACTTAAAGCGGAAAGGCTTGCTTCAGCTCAGCTCCGACTTGAAGTCAAAGATGCAATGAAGATGTCAGAGGACTACCGTGCGCACCATCATGCCTTAAATCTAGTGTTGATGCATCTATCGTTGACACAACTGAGGTCTACTCAGCTTCTTCAGCTGTTTGGGGGGCCCGACCTAGTCAGGCCTAGTGCCTTCTCAAGTGCTCTCAATTTTGTATATTCTTTTGTCGGCGCGTTGATTTGCACTGGTGGCGAACTTTGATGCCCAGTGGATGTAATATGTGTGATAGCCGTGATAGCCTAGCGTAAGTTGCTTGCTTATTTATTTCCTTGTTGTCTTGTTTATTTGTTTGCTTGTAGTCATTGCAGTTCTTTTTTCGCGGTTTGCTAGTGGCTGCAATAACCTATTTTTTAGAAACTAGGCCACAATAACCATGGGGTAATATTTATTATAGTGACACTGGGCCTCCTACGGGTCGTAGAAACAGTGGGCCTCCTACGGGCCATAGAAACAGTGGGCCTTCTACGGGCTATAGAAACATTGGGCCTTCTTCGGGCCGTACATACAATGGGCCTTCTACGGGCCGTATCATCAATGGGCCTTATACGGGCGGTATGATCGATTGGCCAAACATGGGCCAATAACAGGCCGCATTATGGCCGTAAACGGGCTAGAGTAGGAATCGTCCGTTCATGGGCCGACCATAACGGGCCATTGTTAATAGGCCGTATTTTATGACGCTGTGAAAATGGCCCAACGTGTTAACGGACCACAAACGGGCCGACTGTAACCACAGGCTGAATTTGGCCCATAAGCAGTAAATGACAGTAACGGGCCATAAGTAAACGAATGCTGGAAATTAGCCCAAGAATAAATGGGCTCTGAGAAGGCCGAAAGATAACATGGGCTGGAAACGGCCCAACGGAATAATGGGCCCTTAATGGGTATAAAGTGATATACTGTTCATTACGGGCCAGTTTCACCATGGGCCATTAATGGGTGTAAAGTAATACACTGTTCATTACAGGCCAGTTTCACCACGGGCCGTTAATAGGGCAAGAATTACATAGGGCCTCATATGGGCCGAAAGACATCATGGGCCATACATGGGCCAGAAGTGAAAACGGGCTAGAATCATATTGGGTGGCCCAGATGACGCTACTGGGCCTAATTTGGATAGGGCGTAACGGGCCTTGGGTTAGCGGGCTATAAATGGGCTATATGCGAACATGTCGTTAACAGGCTTTACATGGGCCGGCCTGCCACCTTTTGACCAAGTCAAACGGGCCGGCCTTTTCACAAGAATGGGCCTCTGTTGGGCCGTGCCACATGTCGACGTATCATAGGCGCCTTCTGTCCAATGAGTGGATGACATCTATCCCAACGGTGAGCTGACACTTGTTTCCTCCAGCCAATGATGATTTTACACGTGGAAAATCCCCATTGGTCGGGGCTGTTAACGGGTTATCAGATCCAAAACCCGACCCGATAGCTTAACGTCGTTCCATTACGGTGGATGCCACGTGTCGGTCACCCTTGACGAAAGAACTTATGTGACGCGCGATTTATCATCATGGAAGTGGACACTTCTGTGATGATAATTTTGGTAATGTCATGGAACATTTCTACGACAGCACAGGTATGACTATCTTGATTCTGACATAAATTTGTCATGGATGTACATGCATGACAAAAACACGACATACTATGAAAAACACGTATCATCACGGAAGTGTATTTTTTTTGTAGTGAACAATAGACAATTATCATGAACAATGAAATACAATAATAACCATTTTACTATTGCCTCTAGGGCATATTTCCAACAGTCTCCCACTTGCACTAGAATCAATAATCTAGTTCACATCACTATGTGATAGTAATGAATCCAACACCCATGGGGTTTGATCCTATCTCGCTTGTGAGAGAGGTTATTAGTCAACGGGTCTGAACCTTTCAGATCCGTGTGTGTTTCACAAATCTCTATGTCATCTTGTAGATGCAGCTACCATGCACTATTTGGAGCTATTCCAAATAACCGTTCTACTATATGAATCCGGTTTACTACTCTGAATCATCCGTATTAGTGTCAAAGTTTGCATCAGCATAACCCTTTATGATGAACTCTTTTACCACCTCCATAATCGAGAAAATTCCTCAGTCCACTAGTTACTAAGGATAACTTTGACCGCTGTCCTGTGATCCATTCCTGGATCACTCTTGTACCCCTTGACTGACTCATGGCAAGGCACGCTTCAGGTGCGGTTCACAGCATAGCATACTGTAGAGCCTACGTCTAAAGCATAGGGGACGACCTTCGTCCTTTCTCTCTCTTCTGCCGTGGTCAGGTCTTGAGTCTTACTCAATACTCACACCTTATAACACAGCCAAGAACTCCTTCTTTGCCGATCTATTTTGAACTCCTTCAAAATCTTGTCACGGTATGTATTCATTTGAAAGTACTATCAAGCGATTTTGATCTATCCTTATAGATCTTGATGCTCAATGTTCAAGTAGCTTAATTCAGGTTTTTTCATTGAAAAACACCTTTCAAACAACCCTATATGCTTTCCAGAAATTCTACATGATTTCCGATCAACAATATGTCAACAACATATACTCATCAGAGATTTTGTAGTGCTCCCACTCACTTCTTTGGAAATACAAGTTTCTCGTAAACTTTGTATAAACGCAAAATCTTTGATCATCTCATCAAAGTGTATATTCCAACTCCGAGATGCTTACTCCAATCCTTAGAAGGATTGCTGGAGCTTTGCATACTTGTTAGCATCTTTTAGGATTTACAAAACCTTCTGGTTGTATCACATACAACCTTTCCTCAACCATCTCGTCGAGGAAACACTACAAAAAAATACACTTCCGTGATGATACGTGTTTGTCATAGTAGGTCACGTTTTTTGTCATGCATGTACATCCATGACGATTTTATGACAGAATCAAGATAGTCATACCTGTGCTGTCGTAGAAGTGTTCCATGACATTACCAAAATTATCATCACGTAAGTGTCCACTTCCATGACGATAAATCGCGCGTCACAGAAGTGCTTTAGTCAAGGGTGACCGAAACGTGGCATCCATCATAACGGAACGTTGTTAACCGTCGTTAACCTATCGGGTCCGGTTTTTGGATACGATAACCCGCTAACAGCCACAACCAATGCCGATTTTCCACGTGTAAAATTCTCATTGGTTGACGGATCCACGCGTCAGCTCCGCGTTGGCACAGGTGTCACTCATCCAACAGTCGAGATGGGCCTATGATATGTTGACATGTGGACCAGCCCAAAAGTGGCCCATAAAGTTTAAATGGGCCGGCCCAACCAAAGGCCCATAAGATTTAGCGGACCATAATGAGCTGGCCCAGCTAAAGGCCCACAAGATTTTGCAGACCATAATGGGTCGGCCCAGCTAAAGGCCCACAAAATTTAACGGACCATAATGGGCCGGCCCAGCTAAAGGCCCACATGATTTTGCAGACCATAATGGGCCGGCCCAGCTAAAGGCCCACAAGATTTTGCGGACCACATTGGGCCGGCCCAGCTAAAGGTCCACAAGATTGTGCAGACCATAATGGGCCGGCCCAGCTAAAGGCCCAACATTCTCTCTCAAATCAGCCCGTCAACGGCCTGTCCTAAACTTGTCATCAATGCGGCCCATGGTCACTTCTGGCCCGTTAATAGTCTTCTAAGTAATTGGGCCAAATTACGGCCCGATGTATTTCCGGCCTGTTAAAGGTCCTGGTTCATTTGGGCCCATTTACAGGCCATCAAAACTTTCGGCCCATAAACGATAGTGAAGGATTTGGATCATATTTGGCCATGTCCGACATTCGGCCTGTTAGAGGCCCACTATAGATTTGGGCCACTTTCGGCCTGTAGTCATTTTCGGCCTGTTAACGCCGGACGAAAACCATGGGCCATATGTGGCCCAACGTCATATCGGGCCCATTAACGGCCCATATAAAAATAATGATAAACTAGCCCGACCATAGTTCCGGCATGTTAAAGGCCCGTGTATTAGGTCGGCGCATTTACGACTCGTCTGAATTTCGGCCTGTCAAAGATTCGCATCGTAAATGGGCCACTATTTCGGCCTGCTAAGACCAGTGGGTTATTTGGCACAATCAGGGCCCAATCTCACTTTCGTTCTATTAAAGGCCCATGTTTTTTATGGGCTTGTGATATTTACACCTCTAAACGGCCTATTTTTACTGAGGGCCCAAATTATGTTAAGCCTGTTAAAGGCCCACAATGGGCACAGGCCTACCATAAAAATATGAAAGCTTATGTTGATTTAGGCCCGGATATTTTTAGTGGGCTACATGCCAATTTTGGCCCGTAATCGTTTTTAGCCCAATTGGAATGGGCCCGACGAATGTTGGCATGTTGGGCTCCTACGAATACATTACTAAGATAAACCTACACTATACAAAAATAGCATCGCAATTATTGACGCCTGTGGCAGCATCATAAATGTTGTATCACAACAAAATAAATTCCAACCATACAACAAAAGGCCTGTTGGCATAAAGTTTACAGTCCTTCCAGATAAAAGCACCATCAGATGTATAGAAGCACAGAGCATTTCACCTGAGTGCTAATGTTTCAGGCTGTAGAATCTGATGGAGCAGCACGATCTTCACCTATTTTCCGCCATTGCTCTTGAACAACGAAGCGAATGTCTGATAGTCTGGTTTCAAAACCATTCATATCTTGACGACATCTGTCAACCACTATTCTTGTTTCTGAAACGACGTCCATTAGGGATTGGACTTGTGTCTGGAGCACAGATATATCACTCTGTCTAGCAGGAAGATTTTGTTCAGTAGGCGATTTGGACGAGGTTACCTTGACAACCAACCCAGAATTACGCAGGAAGGTGCTTTTTGCACTGGTAGTGGAGAGATACTGACGCACTGCAGCAAGAGGTGACATTGTGCCTGTGGTAGCCTTGTCACCTTCAGGTGGTTGCGGTTGTTCAATCATTTGTTCCATAGCTTCCTGAAAGTTTGAACTTGTAGATTAGTGTACCAGATAAGTTACTAATGAGACAAGAACAAACAAAGTAGGTTAAACGTTTATACATAACATATTTTGGTGAACTACTATAATACATTAGCATGTATTGTAGTGCCAACTACATAATAAAATCACTTTCGGAACATATGTCCATGTAGCATGCCTACTGTATTGTCTATTTCCTCACATTCGTTGATATCTAAGGATAAAGAGACATGGTTTAAAGTAGGATGAATATAGTATGACATCATTCATATAATGGGCAAATAGATCTAAAACAAACATGCTATTTTATCATTGTGTGCGCACATGAACATAACAACTAGATTACAGATGAAGACCAAAAGAATATCCTTCATCTCTTTTAAACCATGTAAGGTGAAATGATAGTTTAAGACAACTGTGTATAAAAGTGAACAGAGTAACTGACATTGGCTGCAAACCAAGTAGTTAAATGAACACATCATAGTACCAATCAGTTCAAGGTAGGAGGAGTAAGGACTTACAACAGCGGCTTGAACTGGTGTGCTCATGCCCTTCATCTTGCTAGTGTGGCAATCCTTGAAGATTTGCACTACATTTGGTTCAGGTTCTTTTTGGTCTGCACGGGCTTTCTTCTGTATTTGGAACAAGTCAATATAGATACGATAATATGGCACAAAAAAGAAGGAAGTAGCAGCTATTTACAAGAGCCTCGTAGTGTGCAATATAGCTACGAGATCCTGTTGTCTATTGGAATTTCACTTTAGAACGGTTGGTTTTTGTTCTTCAAACAGTTAGTCTAGAAGAAGATACACTTGTAAGGCACATACATAAATACAAGTTCAATATGTGGTCTGATCAAATATATATAGCCTACCTAATACTTTGGATCAGACCAGTGTTTAACGAGGGCTGTCCAGTCTTCATCTGTAATATATTCCACTGGAGATGTTTGGGCAATTTCATTGTTAGCCTCGCCTTCAAAGTGAGATTTTCTAAGGTGGTACCAATACTATCGCAGAGCAGACTGAAAAACATGAGTGCATGCTTGTTTAGTTGCATCATCTTTCGGATCCAACTTGAACCTCATCTGTTGAAAAAAGAATGTGAGTCTTATTAGGAGGAAGCTAGAAAGTATGGGACAGAGCAAGACAATATTACTAATTGCGATGAATAACATTACTTATGGATAAATGGTCAAGGAAGGTGTTAAACTGGGTATTACCTTTCTCATTCCTGTACTGGATCCATGTTGGGAGGATACGTGCATGACACCTAACGGCAACGACTGCCTCTGATACTAACTTGGCTGACTCTGTAGCATCACATGGCCTTTTTAAACCTGCCTCAAAATGGATATCCATTCTTCCTCCTTTAGATTTTGTTAATCTGTCAAGCATTATTCCTGATGTCTGTTTCTGCTTGCGCCATGGTGCTAGTTCAACAACGAATATGGAAAGTGTTAGTGTACATCAAACTGTTAGAGTATATATAAAGGAGCATGCAACTGCAACTTGACTCGGTCAGGTACCATCTTGGTGTTGATGCTCATGAGGTTCATCTGATCTTGCCAAGTTCTGTTGTGTCAGTAGTGCTTCGGAAGTAGTGTTAGGTGTGAAGGCAGCTTGGGAACTGGCCAGTTCCGGAGCAAACGAACGAGTAACTCGTTGAGATGGTGGTACACTTGAAGCGGATGCTGCAGCTGGTGGAGCAGGTGATATTGTGTTTGTAGATTTAGCCGGTGTACTTGGACCTTCTACTGCACTATAAGTACCAGCAGAATCTTGATGGCAGATCCTTTTCCATTTCACCCGACGAGTAACAGTACTCCCTACTATATTATTTTCCTTGCTCTTTTTTGACATTGCCATGTCAAGCCGTACCCACAACACAAAAGAATAAAATGGCTCTTCAGAACTCATTGATGCATGATATAGACAAGCAATACTTTGATGTAAGACAACCGTATGAGGATAGAATATGTAAGAAAAACAGGACGGCATGACATATTCACAACTACGATGTGCAAACTAAGTAGAAGGATTTTCAAGAAAATAGAAGAATTCAAGCTAGACACCATATGAAAGATGCAACCAATATTACTCTACCAAGTTAAAAGTGTCTTGTCATAAGTGGCAATTCGAAAAATTAGAAGCAGTACAACATAGAAATCAATGCAAGATGCAACCACTATCAAACTGCCATGTTAAAAGCGTCCAATCATGAGTGACTGATGCGGGATACACAACAGCAGTACTTTGATGTAAGAACATGGTATGATAGATAGATGCAGTGTATTCTAGACACAGAAAGTCATGTCATATGCACATGTATAACGTATAAACTCAGCAGGTGCAATTTAATCAAAATAGAAGAAATACAAGCTAGACAACATATGCAACATGAAACCAATTATCACACTATCAACTTAGAGCAAGCACCTGCGATGGTGGAGTACGGGAGATGAACTCATCATGTAGACTTGGGACTTCAACCTCATTAGCAGTAGCAGTGGCAAATCTAGAGAGTCTATGTTTGCGTCGGTGCGGAGGACCACCAACATCCCCTAACTTACTCTTTTCCTTCCTATTTTCTGATATTTCCTTATGAAGTCAAAACCACAAGAAGATGAATAAAATTAGCTCTGCATAACTGGTTGATGCATGATACAGACGAACACTACTTTGAAGTAAGGCAAGCGCAGGATAGGAGGATGGAATATATACAAAAAAAGACATCATTTCATATTCACACGTACGATAGGAGGATGGAATATGTATGAAAAAATAGTAAGCGGAAGGCATTTCAACAAAATTAGAAGAAGTGAAAGCTAGGCACCATACAAGCATGCAACCAATATCACTCTATCAAGTAAAAGTGTCTCGTCATAAGTGCCATTTCAAGAAATTAGAAGCAGTACAAGCTAGAAGACAATGCAAGATGCAACCAACATCACAGTCCCAAGTTAAATGTGTCTTATGGGTAAGTGATCATTGCAAGTATAAGTTGTAAGCTACGCAGATGCAATTCAACATAATCATAAGCAATACAAACTAGACATCATACGGAAAACGCAACCACATATAATAGTTCCAAGTAAGAGCAAGCACCGGTGATGGTGGAGTAGGGGAGATGTGCTCATCATGTACACGTATGTTCTAGAAACAGGAACACATGTCAGATTCACAAGCATTATGTGTAAAGTAAGCAGATGCAACTCAAGTTAGAAGCAATACAAGCTAGACATCATACGCAACATGCAACCACATATAATAGTGCCAAGTTAGAGCAAGCACCTGTGATGGTGGAGTAGGGGAGATGTGCTCATCATCTACACAACTATGTTGACTGTCCATCCATGTGTTGTCTTGTGAATCTTGTTGGGAGGATGGCGGAGTAGAATCTGTAGAGACCCCCTATTTGAGTTGCTCCGAAGGACCACCATCATCCACTACCGGACTAATTTCCTTCAGCTGTAATGATTTTGCATTGTGAAGTCAAACCGATAAGAAAAAGGAATAAAATTCGCTCTTCAGAACTCATTCATGCATGATACTAACGAACACTACTCGGATGAAAGGCAAACACATGATGCGAGGATGGAATATTTATGGAAAACAGGATGGCGTGACATATTCACACCTATGATGTGGTAACTAAGCAGAAGGCATTTCAACAAATTAGAAGCACTGCAAGCTAGACACCATATGAAAGATGCAACCAATATCACTCTGCCAAGTTCAAACTGTATGGCGTTTCAACAAATTAGAAGCAGTACATGCTAGAAATCATATGCAATACACAACCAATATCACAGTGGCGACTTAAAGGTGCCTTATCATAAGTGACTGATGCTAGATATGCAAGAACAGTAGTCTGATGTAGAAACATGAACACATGTCATATTCACAGGCATTATGTGTAAAGTAAGCAGATGCAATTCAATAAAGTTAGAAGCAATACAAGCTAGACATCATACGCAACATTCAACCACATATAATAATGCCAAGTTAGAGCAAGCACCTGTGATGGTGGAGTAGGTGAGATGTGCTCATCGTCTACACATCTACGTTGACTATCTAGCCTTGCGTTGTCTTGCGAATCTTGTTGGGAGGATGGCGGTGTAGAATCTGTGGAGAACCTCCGTTTCAGTTGCTCGGAAGGATCACCATCATCCAATGCCTTGCCAATTTTCTTCAGCTTTATTGATTTTGCATTGTGAGGTCATACCGACAAGAAAAAGGAATATAATTCGCTCTTCAGAACTCATTCATGCATGATACTGACAAACACTACTCTGATGAAAGGCAAAGTCATGATACGAGGATGGAATTTGTACGAAAAAATGGACGGCTTGACATATTCACACCTATGATGTGGTAACTAAGCAGAAGGCACTTCAACAAATTAGAAGCACTACAAACTAGACACCATATGGAAGGTGCAATCAATATCACTCTGCCAAGTTAAAACTGTCTCGTCATAGGTGGCGTTCATCAAACTAGAAGCAATACATGCTAGAAATCATATTCAAGACGCAAACCAATATCACACTACCAACTTAAAGGTGTCCCATCATAAGTGACTGATGCAGGATACACAAGAAGAGTAGTTTCATGTAAGAACATGGTGTGATAGACAGATATAGTATGTACCAAAAATAGGAAAGCGTGTCATATTCACATGTATCATGTGTAAGCTAAGCAGATGCAGTTTACACTAATTAGGAGAAATATGAGCTAGACACCATATGCAACATGCAATCAGATATCACACTGCCAAGTTAGAGCAAGCACCTTGGATGGTGGAGTAGGGGAGCGGAGACTTGGACCTTGTAATACACTATCAGTACAAGGAGAATCGGTACAGATACCCCATTTACATTGCTGCAGAGGACCACCATCATTGCCTTCCTTACTCTTTTCCTTCCACTTTCTTGATTTTGCCTTGTCAAGTCAAACCCACAAGAAAAAGGAATGAAATTTGCTCTCAGAACTCATTGATGCATGATACTGACAAACACTACTTTCATGTAAGGCAGCCGCATGATAGGAGGATGGAATATGTATGAAAAACAGGACGGCGTGACATATTGACATGTATGATGTATAAAGTGTAAACTAAGCACAAGGTGCTTGAACTTGTTAGAATCAATGCAAGCTAGAAACCATATGAAAGATGAAACCAATATCACTCTGCCAAATTAAAAGGGTGCCCTAACAAATGTATTTGACCAAATTAGAAGCAATACATGGCAAGAGGCTAGAAATAATATGCAATATGCAACGAATAAAGGTGACTCATCGTAAGTGATTGATGCAGGATACAGAAGAGAGGCAGTTTCATGTAAGAACAAGGTTAACACATAGATGTAGTGTGTACCAAAAATAGGAAGGCATGTCATATTCACAGGTATAGTGTGTAAACTAAGCAGATGCAATTTACCCTAATTAGAAGCATTACAAGCTAGACACCATATGCAACATGCAACCACATATCACACTGCCAAGTAAGAGCAAGCACCTGCGATGGTGGTGTGGGGGAATTGCGGTGATCAACTAGAGAGCTACGTTGACTATCTTCATTTAGCCTTGTTGTTTCTTGAGAATCATGTGGGGATGATGCCACTGCACTCTTTAAACGAGTAGGGCGTCTCACAGTAACCCACTCGGGTGACTGTCTCATCATAAGTGAGTGACGAGGGATACAAAAGAGCATTAGTTTGATGTACGAACATGGTCAATAGACATATGTAGTATGTATCAAAAACAAGAAGGCATGTCATTATCAAAGGTATATTGTGTAAAGTAAGCAGATGCAATTTAACCAAATTGGAAGCAATACAAGCTAGGCACCATATGCAACATGCAACCACATTTGACAGCGTGAAGTTAAAGCAAGCACCTGGGACAGTTGTGTGTGGCAATTGAGATCATCAACTGCAGAGCTACGGTTACTGTCTCCAACTGCTGACACTGCACCCATTAGAGCGCTGAAACGCTTAGTGCTTATCTTTGAATTACACTGGATCAACTTCTGTCTTTTCTTTTCTGCATTCATCAACACTGCGTCAGAGTCTGAAATACCCATGCATAAAAAACAATAGTGTGAGTATGGGTGAAGTGTGTGCACAATTAGTACAGTGTAAAGGTAGCAGATAGCAGGTCGGTGAGAAATAAATAACGGGAGAGATATGATAGCTCTACAACATGCATGGCACACTAAATTACTACAGGATTCTATGAAAATAACAGTCGACTGAAAACAAATAGGTCAGTCCATTTTTCTACACTGTCCGATGTACAAAGAACGAGCAGATCACCTTCATCTACCTCCAGCCAGTCAGTGCTGACGATCTTCCTCGAAACGCCAGCGATCAGCAGCCCAGTATTCCTCCCCTGCCTGCGCCCTCCTCTCGACCTCACCGCACCGCTGTGCTTGCCACCGCCCCCCAGTCATCCATTCAAGCCCCGCCGACCTCCAGATCGGGCGCAAGTAGCTCCTGCGCCTCACACCCCTATGATAGACACTGATGCGCCGCTTCCCCGGGGAACAGGCAGACTAGGTGCTCCGCGCGCCTAACTAGGTGCTGCTTCTTTTAATTGCGGTTTGACTGACCCTGAATTGAAATCCAGGCGGGCTACTGACCTCTAGCAAAGGTGAAATAGTAAAGGGAGGAAACCTTGTACATTTAGTATCACGAAGAAGATGCAGTAAGAAGCGCTCAACTAGTTTCTTTCATGGGATGAATATGGTGTGAGTAGAGACGTAAGATTTGCACGAATAAGGGAAGATGAGTACCTCTTTCTGCCGGCAGTGCTGTGTCCTCCTTCTGTTTTTTCCATGATCTTCATGTGGTTTGCTGGAAACGAGAAGTTGTGGAGTACGGTGGAGCCTTGGACGAACCCATGGACAAGGTGTTGAGTGTGGTGCGTTGGCCGTCTGTCGGCGGCAGGGAACCAGATCCGAGGTGGAGAACGACGACGTAGCGGGAACAACTCCGGTGCGGTGGATGGTTGCGACAGTGGAGCGGTAGCAGTGATTCGCAGGACGGCGTGGTCGGAGTGGTTCTGGTATGGCGCACATCAGCATCGGCGTTGTGGAGGCAGCTCTGCCTTGGCTTCATCTGCTAAGTCCTTGAGGGCGTTGCGGTTGCAGTTGCATTGGACGACAACGTTGGGGTACCGGCTCCGGCGTGATGGAGGAGGGCGGCGGTGGATTGGCCGCTATGGGGTGGAGGACGGAGGAGGCTAGGGTTTCGCGGCTGGTGGAGAGGGTGTTTTCACGCCCATGGAGTATGAATGGGGAAACGGAGGGAGGCGGGGAACTAAGGGGGAACAATGTTTTGGTTTGAGACGCACTTGTTTGAAATTTGGGGAAAGTTAAAAACTTTGCCCCCATCTAAAATTTCGGACATATTGCGGGTTGGGGGTAGGACAGTCATGTCAGTTGTCCCAAATGTGGGCGAGATAGATTTCGGCCGAGCGCATGGGTGTTTAGGCGCCCACGGCGTATGAATGCTTCTCGGAGGCGGTTGAGACTGGCGTCTTGGTGAAGTTACAAACCTACCCCGACTTAGACCTTTGGACATCAGGCCGATAGGCTACACGGGCCACAGTCAGGACAGTAATTTCCTACCATCAAACATTAGTCTTGCGTGGTTTCGGGTGACCAGAGGCCTATTTGGCGCTTCGTTCAATATTTGGGAGCAGAAGCATTAACGTTTTTGGTTCTCTTGAATTAAAATTTCCGGATTTGTCAAACTTCACAAATCTTTACTCTTAAAAATCCTAAAGCTACGATTATTTTGGAATGGAGGGGGTACATTTGAATATACATTGTACACGAGTATATATTAAAAAATATGCAACTTACCTCAGTTCATGCATGGTTCCAGATATAATCTCCTTGGTTGCAAAAAGAAGTTAGATATGCGTATGAATATATATAGCATGTTCAAACTCACAACAAAGATTGATGCCCCCTTTTACATCTGACTTACAAATGCCATTATCTCGGGTTCAAATAGATGAATGCACTTCCTATGAATTCGAATCTTCAAAACCCCCTTTATGTTGAATTCGACATGTATTCTATTTCGTAGCTAGCAATTTGGAATGTATCCATGCAAGTGACAAATGTATAAAGTGCTTCACACTAACAACATGGAGTGCACTAATTAATGTTTATATGAATTGCAAAAGCATCCACTGCCTGTATTTCAAACCGCTCTCACTCTATGGATCGATAATATTAAATAAACACATGCACATGCTAGAATTCAATAGAGTATGGGTGTTTGATAGACCGATTTTCGTCCATATGCAATTTGCAAAATTCGTGATCTCATCCAAAATTAATAATGCCATTTATATTTTAATTTAATGCATAGAACCGCCTTTTACACATAGATGCACTATGCCTCGGCCCATTCTCACAAACGCATTATATATCTCTCTATATAATGCATAAGTGCACACACTTTATATGCATCGGCATTTCTCTTTCACACATGCTCACAATATCTCTCAGGGTGTCGGGGTGTCTCATGCACATGCTCTCTCTGTTTCTCTCTCTTTCTGACTACTATGTACCACTCGTTTCACTAATCTCAGTTGGAAAACACTATTTCTCTCACATGCATATATACACATGCACGGTCTCTACTAGCCCTCTATATGCACATATATGTGCCTATGTGTCTCCCGCACGCACATTATCTTTAGGCCTCTCTCACACACATTGCCCCCCTCCCAGACACACCTCTCTCTTAGTAGTTGGCAGATATGATTTCATCATATCATTTGGTAGGATATCCCTGACTGTTAGGCTGGATGGTAATATGAGGCAAAGTTTTACCCTAGTTCGGACCCTTGCTGTTGAAGAAAGAGCCTACTCCTGGTACTGTATATTAGTGATAGGGGTGTGTACAAAGTACACGTGAATACCAGGCATTGTGCGTGTGTGTATACTATTGATGAACTAGCCCCCAAGCTTCTATAACATACTGGGGGCATAGGGTTACAAATCATATATAGTCGGCTTATCACCAGTGGGGATAGAGTCCTCCATGACTCTGGTAGCTTCGTGTTGTACGTCGAGTCCTCCACACGGGTCTTCGTATAACGCGTCTCGGTCCAACCTATATGTGGTGTAGCATGGAATCAACCCATGAGTCTTCATGTTGACCCACCACAACTAGAAATGATGTTCCCACCACACCGCACACGCAATCGGCCACTAAGGAAATAAGCATATACAATAGTACAATGATATCTAGATCACGATACGTCTCCATATTTTGTTGATGACACTGACGGACTTTGCATTTAATGCGTCCTCCGTATTTTGTTGACGACACTTAATTGTATTTGAAGCGAAAGCATGATATGGTCACTGGACTTCAGAATAAGCGCATCACGGTCACCACATACATTTTGTCATGCTAAGCAACATGTGGTTGGATGGTTAGGAGGACAGTGGTTTCTCGAGCCCACCAAGGTTAAAGTCCCAGTGCTCGCATTTACCTTGTGTTAATTTCAGTATTTTCTGGCGATGTGCGTTCAGTGGGAGGAGACGTTCCACTCGACTACGAGGCACCTATGGTGACTTCGTAAAATCTCAAGATCATATATGCTGGCCCACTCTCTCGAAGGTGCTCATAGGGGTAGGGTTCATGTCTGTGCGCTTATAGCGGTGAGTTCTTGTGCGTATATATGAGCCCTTGCGTCTGTACCGTGTTAAACAAATACATGTCATGATTATACGGTCACTGGCTCACCCGTACAACTCCGTATTTTGTTGATGACACAATCAATTGACCAGTCAAATGTTCCACGCGGCGCAACTAGTGTTGCACCATCGGGGTGCGTAACCATGGGGCCCACCTGTCAGCCCGTATATGAAGGAAAGAAATGGTAGTTTGAGTCTGTACTGTGTTAATAAAATAGGAGTACATTTTAGGGTGATCATACAGTCACTGGCTCACCATACAGCTCCGTAATTTGTTGATAACACGATCAATTGACCAGTCAAATGGTCCACATTCAGCAGAGCACATTACCATAGGGCCCACCCGTCAGCACGTATAGGAAGGACAGAAATGGTAATAAACTAGAGGTCGGTGGGTATTCGAAGTCGTGAGACCTCTCGTCGGCAGTCTCCAGCGGTTTGGGGGCGTTGATTGGGCGGTGGGGTGGGGATAGCCAGAGAAAAAGCTCAGCGCGGGGGGGCCTAGAGGGATGGCCGGTGCGGCGGTGGACCGGTGGGGGGGAGTAGTTTCGGGGAGGGCGGGGCGGCGTGGCGGCGCAGGCCGGCCGCGGGCGGTGAGGGCTCGCGGTTCAGCCGATGGTAGCTGGCGGTTCAGGAGGGGTGGAGTTTGATGATAAACTGGAGGCCGTTGATTTCGTATCCAACGGCTGGAAAATCTAATGACCAGAGATGAAAAAGTCAGTCGACTGACGTGTAGCCTCACCCCGCACGTACACATGCACGCATGCAAGACATGCACGCATGCAGGCATGCAACACTGACACGTATACATAACGTACACATGCACGCATGCTGGCGTGCAACACTGACACGTACACATGCACTTACAAACACACGCACGTACGCACCCATGCATGCAACACTGAAATGTACCCTTGCACGCACGCAACAATCGCATGCCTGCATGCACAGAGCACATGACGCAAGACACACGCTCAACCTATACGTGCATGCACCCTTTGTTAAGGACATGGATTGTTACGGTTATTAATCAATATTATCTGTGATAAGTAGAACATTGATGTCTTCAGCGGTCTTTATGAATCACAACGTATCGAACGGGCTATCAACATAGTAGTTTTATCTACATGAAAAAGATGATGTCACACTCAATGAACAATCATCGGTTTATGAAATGCCCGCTTCTGACCACCCTGGCCCACCAAAGGTTCCTCTACTGTGCGCTGCTTGCGTTGGGTCACTGACATGCATGCCACGTACCCAAAGAGCCCACACGTCAGTGGAAGAATGGTGTGGTGTCCTAGGTCAGAGTCGAGGGCGCCACTTGTCGCACGCCCGATTGAACATGCCTCCTTGCCGCATTCAAACGCCTCCATGAAACCCTCCCGTGTGGAAGCCGAGAAACCCACTCTAGACACACGTCCGTTCACGACTGGGCCGGCATTAAACGCAACGTCGGCCGAGCTCCTCCCGTTCGCAGTCTATTTAATCTCCTATTTAAATGAGGCCAAACGCCGGCCAAGAATCGCACACCTCCGTCGCTCCCCTATCTCCTCCTTCACCATTTTGTCCACTCTTACAATGGCTTACGAAGAGTAGTTGTTCCGCATCCAAGCCAGTTGGGTAGCCCGCCGGATATGAGCTATGCAGCTCGCTGATCCACCTCCCTCCCCTCGCCCGACGGAGCCAGTTGCCGCCCCAAGCCGGTGCGTGGTTCAGCAACTCGCCGCTCCAGGCTAGCTCGACGAGTAGCGGCGCACGGGCGTCGTTGCTGCCGTCCACACCGCCGCCTCATACCGCGTCTCGCGTTTCTGTGGCCGAGACTCCCATTCCGGCGGCCGCGCCATGCAAGCAGCGACAGAAGCCGGGTGTGCGGAGAGCGATGAGTCGGTGGCCAGTGCCTCCGCGTCCGCCGCCATCATCGAGGAGAAGTAGAACACGGGAGGCCGCCGCCGCTCGGGTCCCATGAAAGCCACCGCGGAGGCGACACCGGCGTACACAATAGGTGTCTTGCCTGATCCTTTTGTCGCAAGGACCTTCGTTGACCCCGCATGGGCTCCATGGAAGAGGGGAATGTTAGGATGAACTCGAGCCGGTGCCGGCCATGGAGAAGTAGTGGCCGGTGATGAACTCGAACCGGTGCCGGCCACCATCATCTTCGGCATCAGCCAATGATATCAATTGGGCAGTGGGGAAGCGAGCCGTCCTTTGAGTTGAAGCATATACCACCGGGGCTACCGGCAATACAGTGATCGTGCTGCCGGACATGAGGAACACAAATCAATCGGCGGGCGACCATTTAGGCCAGGTATTATATACCTGTGCTGTCCAGAACTAGCACCATGTAGTTCATTTGAATGTAATGAAATCCGTCATGTTTGTATGAAAATCCAGTATTTTATATGATTTCTGTCGTTGTTTATATGAAATATCAGTTTGTCTACCTGTTTGCGTGAATTTCGTCTGGTTGGTTGAGTTGCTGTTATAATGTGTGTGGCTACTGTTGGATGGCGTAATTTGCGGGTCGCTGATTGGTCCGCGGGCCACTCGGGCGGCATTGTGGGACAAAAAAATACAGCTCGTGCGAGCTCGTCTCCAACATGCGCGCTGGAGGATGCATGAAAGCATGAGCACCCTAGCCATTCCTCGTTCATCGGTGGCAAAGGCACCGGTGGACAAAAGGGTCGCCAATATTTTGGCTACCCCGAGTAAGATCCAAACAGCCCCTCCCAACAAATTCAAATCCCTCGTTCGCCATGGAATTTTGCCATGTGTTGTTTTCATGGACTAGCAAGATGCCCGTGCATTGCACGGAACATCAAGATGCATTTTTTTACAAACTCCCGCATGCATGCAAGGGATAATTAATGTCCTCCTTTGCTAGTACCATGAGGCAAACACCATTAATATTGCATCGATTAGTGTTAGTGCCTTTGTATATCTGCAAATTGTAATTTTGATAGTGGCCCCTTGTATATAAAAATGGAGGGAGAAAGATGAGAGATAAGGTGAGGAGGAGTGGGGCGTGGTGGTGACTGGTGGTCGGACTGGGCGGAGGCATGGGGATGGACGGCGCATTATGTCTAGGTTTGTATCTCTCTCTCTCTCACACACACCCACGTAGGTGGTGGACGTGCACGAAGAGAAGAGGTGCACGCACGGCGCATGTACTGCCGTCTCTTTCCCAACCACACCCGCGCTGGTACATGGTGGAGCTCATTTCTTTATGAAAAGGCAGCCCACGTGGTAATTTGAGACGTGTACTGGTTGTCCACTTGGTGGAGGGAGGATCGTCTACCACGGGTGAACAAAAAAATTGCAACTTGACGTGTTATGTTAAAAACGAGGCAAACCATGTGGGGTCTACCTTAGAGGCAAGGCTCTATACACTGGAGTACTTTTGATGTGTCCCGTCAACTCGCAGAACGAGGATAAGCTTGCTTAGTACGCCGTCTCCCCCGCCCACAAGCGCGATGGCTCACAGGATGAGGTAAAGCTTGATTACGAGTAGTAGTACTATTACTACTGTACGCCTTACGCCCGCTCCCTCGCCCACGCGCGCGGTGGCTCACATCACGAGGAGAAAATTTTACTACTCCCTCTGTTTACTCCTCGTCCCTACTACTTACCTTGGTTAGAGAGATTATCATATTGTTTGGAATATATATGTCCTTTAGTACTCCCTCCATTTAATTATATAAGGCCACTATAAAAAAAATATTTTGCATCTATACAAGGCCACAAATAGTAATCGAGACAAAAGTTACTACTCCCTCCTTTCCAGTTTATGGCTCAATTTCAAAATCTCTCCAACCAAGGTAGACGGTGAGTGGTCGAATTAATTTCGTAGTTCGCACAAGTAATTAGTACGCTCGTTTTTCTCAAGAAGTTATGTTTACCGAGGCATTAATTAGAACGAATGCATGAATGACCACTAAATTTCCATGAACTTCTACATGCATTGGTTAGTTTCCTCTTGACACTGCTTGCATCGGGTGATCTAACGCACCTGGAAATCCAACATTTAATGGTACTACTACTAGTAGTAGAATTGAGACTTATCAAACGGAAAAACGAATGTTTTTTAGATGAGCCCTATAAGCCCTAGTGGGTATGTACTCCGTAAAAACAGATTTTTCCAAAACTAAGTCGCTCTCTTTCATGAATTTTGTAGTATACTCCTCTGTCGACGCTCCCTTTCATGAATTCTGTACTTCCTGTCGCTGACATGTGGGACATATAGCAACCAGGTCGATGTGTCAAGCACCAAATAATAGTGCAGAACAGCAGGGGGGACGCACCCCAGTCGTACCGGCCTAGTAGTAGTAATGAGCAATGAGACGTCAAATCACAATGCCGCACCTTCCCAGACGGACAAAGCAACCATTATTTCACACTTCGGTTCGCCATCATCTCAAACCACATAGTATTGCTTCTGCCTTAAGAGGGACACGCGCATCGCCTTGGTACATCATGACACGTGGGACCACATGACAAGCCATGCTCCCCCGCCGATCGCTCGATAAAATCACCTCATTTTTACTATACTTCCTCCGTATCGGTTTACTACATGGCATGCACATCGTTCTAGGTTGAGAATTTAACTGGCTATATATGTGATGAATAGTACTCTAGCCTTTTAAAAAATGTATACTTTTGTATAGTAGTAGTATCGATGGATTGCCCCATGGAGCAAAAATTGAAATTAAAAAAAAGGTGGTACATATAGAGAGCACTCGTCGCCAAATTATGCATATAGTACTATTAAAAAAGCTAGTACGTGCTTAATTGGGGTGCTAAATTCTATTAAAGAAATACTAATAGTATGTAGTACATACTCAAGAGTTAAAGTAACGAGAAGAAACATAACATAGTTCTGCTAGGGGCTCAGCACAACACACCCCTCAAATTAAATTAAGCACACCTGAAGTTAAACTTTGCAAATATTCCAATAGACACTGCATTAGAACCACCATGAGCAACGACACTGCCACCTTACTCGAAGTCCTCGTCCACGTCCTCGACTTCGTCCTTGTCCCTCTTCCTCTTGGCCGATACTTCTTTGCTTGAACCACACACTTGGCTCTTGCTCTTCGTCCAACCCTTGTAGATATTGAAACAAAGGTAGCCATCCATTGCAGCATAGTGGATGTGGTCTAATCTAGTACATTCTGCTGCCATGCATGACGATGAAACGTGTAATGAGGTTTCTCCAGTTTACGTTACGAAGGATGAACCATGGCTCCTACCAGGGTCAACATTGAAGGCTGACGAGAGGGCAACAGTCGATTCTTCTGGAGGTCGAAGGGGTTGCCTAAAACGAGGCCTATCCGACCCAGGACTTCTTTATCGTTTGTAAAGTCTATAGTAACGAATTTGACTAGGTTGCTCTCGAGGAAGTTCTTAAAATCCAGGCATTCAACGTCGGCATGCCATATTTGGTAGGCCAAGCATAAGTCATGCACGCAAACCTGGATCACGGCGGGCTTCTTCCTCTCTTCGTCCTTTAGATCCTTCTCTCGTCCTAGGATTGTGGTGTACTCAACATCTAGCCCAGCGACCCACTCATCATCTGAGTTTTTGAACATGCGTCTGAAGCGAGAAAGGCATCATCCTTTCACCGTCATGGAAGAATGGGTGTAGATGACGTCGAACTCATCGCCGGTGATGGTTCTAACCTTGTACTCACCACCGATCATGGAGATTTGGGACGCCATGGATTTGGGAGGAGGGTTAGGATTAGTGGAACTTCCGTAATGAGAAAGGACGGGACGACTAGGACCGAACCGCCGTAGTATTAAAGGACGTACGGGGACGAGTAGGAGCGAACTGCCAGCGTGCGAATGGCAGGGTAGTGGCTTTCCATTCTCCCATGATACGGGCTTCCGAGAGCTCTTGGATCTGAGATCGAACGGTTGCATGGCGTGATTCTAGACCTATGGGTGAATATCCTATCCTGGAGGGTTATTCTGCAAATTTTCAGCAACTTAGCATGCGACTGTTTGATCTCAGATCCAAGGGCTACCAGCAGCCTGCATCATGGTCGTGCCTACCACGACCATCGCGTCGCTCACGCGGTTGTGCCCTTGGATTTTTAACACGGTGTGTTAGGCTATCTGATGTTGGCATGTCATACGTAGTCATCACTTAGTCACTCATACTACAACAAGGTTAGCTATAAGGTTGGCTATAAGTGTATTTTTTTACTTCTCTCTATCTCTTTCTTCGTACTCCCTCCGTCCCATAATATAAGAACGTTTTTACACTAGTGTAGTGCCAAAAACATTCTTATATTATGGGACACAGGGAGTACTAGTATTTATTGCATTTGCCAAGGAGTGACCTCTTCCAATAAAATGGTGTGCTTATTAGTTTTTTGTTGCTAAGTTTGCTTCATTTAATTAGCTATAGACTCAAAATTGTCTTTTCACCTAGGTACACACGCTTAGCACCGTTTCTTCCTTGGGTCACCAAACTAGTCTCTCTCTTCTTGATTAACTTGCCACATCAGATTTTATGCCTATGTGGCAAGCTTAGCACCTGTAGGAGCAAGTAAGGCTGCTTGTAATGGGAGAATCATAGGTAGTATCATGCATGCCAACTATGCAATCTTGATGAGGTGACGTCGAATTAAATGAAGAAAAGAGAGAGTTGAGTATCATAATATGATAGTGTATCATATTAAATGATGTGCTACTATGTGTCGTGCATGACAATAAATAAACTATCCTATGATCCCAACACATGATACTATGCATTACGGATGTAGTATCATACAAAAGTATCTTATGCATGATACTAGTATATGATACTCTCCATTACGACCAACCTAAGTACAATAGTGCGCTTTACATGGAATTTTTGCATATGTGGAGGAAAGAGAGGCAAGGAAAAAGTGGAGAAGTGGGGTCTCATGCAAGAGCCAGCCTCTACTACATGGTGGAGAATTGGGAGAGGCACCTGTCTGGAGGTGGTCAGGAATCGGGAGACTCAAGTCGGTCGTAGCGCCGCAGTTAAAAATGATAATGGCAAGTCAAATCACGGGGCCCCACCTGTCCATCAGTAACTCGCTGTCAAATCACACAGCCCTACGTTTGAAGCAGCCTACTCCCTCGTCTTCTCGTGTCTCTGTCGAACCGACTAGGCGGAACTGCCCCGCCTACCGCGCAGGAAAAGCCCCGCCCTCGACTTTTCAATACAACTACATCCGTTTAAGAATCCAATGATATACTTTTTGTGACATAGTAACTCATATTTAGTTAGTCAAATGGATGACCTAGAACTACGTGCACGCCCTATAAACTGAGACGCCTAAAAATAAAAAACCAAGACGGAGAGGGTAGTTCAGCATGTATCTTTTTAGATCAATATAGTCGGAATTCACCAAGGAGCAAAACCAAGTGGTAAGCTGCTCCTGTCGTGTTGGCGTAGCAACTCAAGCATGGTCAGTCCACACACGAAATGGCGACACACTTAAGAGGACCCCTTTGGCCGACATGTGGCTCATCCACCGTCTTATTCCACGTGCGATGCACCAAATTACAGTTCAGAGCAGTAGCTGGAATTGGAGGCACCCCGGTCGTAGCGCCATAGTAGTAGAAAATGAGCGATGAGGGGTCAAATCACAAAGCCCAACCTTTCCCGCATTAAGCTGGACGGACGAAGCAACCATCATTTCACTCTAGGGCACAAGAGCATAAAGAAAAGAGAAAACAATGATGCGTGCGGCAGCTACCTAGGACACCCTAGGGTAGGGGTCTCCGCTATAGATCCTTTTTTTTGAAGCGCCTCCACTACAAATCGGCTTCTCCCTCATCCTCTTGAAGAAAATCGATGATGAGTGCGGCGGTAGGGTTTGTAGGAGTACTACGGTGTGCGGGGCCACATCATAGTAAACGGGTTCGATTCGACTCCTTAAATATGTGTGGGCCACTTGGTTTTACGGGAATGAGGCAGCATTTTCGGTTCAGGGAGCAGTGGAGATATAGTACGTACAAAAAATTATGGACGTAGGTTAGATCGAAAGGCAATGATGCATGGGCCCTGCATTTTGATATACCCGGGGCCACGTGAAATTTGCTACTCTACTCAAAACTAGTAAGGTACACATGCATTGAATGCATGAGATTTCGAAACCAAATTATGAATAAATACACACTATAGCATGTAAGGCTTTGAGTCATATATGCATGATGTAGATGTTCGTTTAGTTATTATAGTTCATCTCATTCAAAATCAATTAGTTTTATAAAAATGTTAAGATTCATGGGGTTGTGCATTGTAAAGCATAAAGTAAAAAAACAAATAATGGCAATTCATTCAGAAAAAAATCAATTATGATACAGAAGATTCTAGAACAAAGGAGAAGTGCTTGTGTTTTGAGGTTTGTGCATTATGCTTAAGTTCAACCATGGAGTCTTCTAAATTGTACATGTGGCAGATCTGGTGGAATATTGATGATATCCAACGGCCAGTAGTGCTCGGATTTGCCATCTCTGCACTGTCGGATTAGCTTCATCCAGCGACCATCTTTCAAAGTTATTGACACACTATATAGTTCTTGTGCCATAGTTGCATGTTTTGGAAAAAAGTTACTAGTGGGTTGTACTATCTATTTAGGAATAGAAGATGTATACATGGAAGTTGTAGGGAAAGAGATGACATGGAGCATCTCAATTCCTATGAGTAGGGATTGGAAAAGAGATGTCATTTGGTTCACATCATAGGAACTTTTCTATTGAATCTAGAGATGACATGTATCTCAATTCCTATGAGGAGGGATTAGAAAAGAGATGTAATTTGGTTCATATCATAGGAACTTTTCTATTGAATATACACTAATGTTTATTTTCCTTTGAAATTAAGGGAGTATAGGAATCCATTCATATCAACCAAGTGGCTCTAAAGCTATAGAAATGATATCATGTTTATTTCCTTTGAAATGTGGAGTATATGAATCTATTCCTATGAACCAATTGGGTCTGAAGGAAAAAATCCTATAAAAATCATATCATATAGAGTTCCTATGATATTCCTCGACACCAAAGGATGGTTGAAATTGTTGCGGGTGATACGATGGTATTTCTTTGTAGACTCCTCCCCCATCTTTATAGTTACCTCTCGAAGATGAATGAAATGATATATACAGGGTATTCTACATGTGCAATTTGGTACACGAAAACTCGTAAAAGTTTGCGAGGTTCGAATTTTCAATAAAGCTATATGCACTGCATTTCGGAACGGAGGGAGCATATGGCAGTTGCTAACACTCACGTGGAAGATTTGTGTGTAGGAGGAGTGGCTGTTCTGTTAAATGACATGGCAAAACTGACACTCTCGGATGCCGATCTAACGGTTCTTACGGCGTTCGTCAGGAAAAGGCTTGTGGCGAACGTTTGTCGGATAATGATTTACGGACACATGCATTGCATTGATACGTGCCCCCCTCTCTCTCACGCACACGCACCCTCACGAGTCACGACTCTCCCGAGTCCTCTCGCAGACTCACACGTCGCACCCACCGTCTATCTGCAGGTAGACGTAACGCACATATGTTCTCTTCACACCCTACCCTCAGAACTTCTAAAAAACAAAAGACGTCGCGCACATTTTATTTTAGCTCACACGTCACACACTTATACTATTACTCTTGCGGTGAACGTTCTTTGGGCATAGTATATTGTACTCTCACGAAGAGAAGCGGTGCACGCACGCACTAGTTCTCTCACACCCACTCGCGGGTACACGTAGGAGCGCATTTTTTTGAAGCCGGTACAACAAAATCACTCCACTATATATATAAGCAGGAGCCTTAGAGCTTGCTTTACTAGGGTTCCTCTCGTTCACTCTTTCATGCTCTCCAGATCTAAGCAAGACATAGGTGGCCACACTCTCTCTCAGCTCACGGCTGGTCACAAATCCGGCCAGACAACCTCGACCGGGGCAGGGGTGTAGGTGCATCGTTCACGCTGTCGTCGGCGGTGAGGGAGGACACCAACGGCTGCCCGCGCGTCCCGATCGGCGGTCGTGCTATTCTCTCCGAGAGAGCACCGACTCGGGAGGGCCTCCGACCCCTTCTTCCTCCCTGTGGTATTGTGGCCAAGATGCGGCCTCCCGACGCTGTCATTGCCACATGCCGACGACCCTCAGGTATATATTCCTTCGAAACGGAACACCTGCCTTGCTCTACTGCCCCAGCTCCCTTCGTGTGGATCTTTTTCTACTTCCATCCGCTGTTCCAAAGCCACCTAGACTTTTATTATTGTTAGAGGTAAAGCTAGTTCATACATTCGACTCTAAGAGTTGGTTCAAACAGGGAAGAAAGTGGGAAAGCTGTAGCATGAATCTAGGACTTGGTTCTAAGAGGAAACGGGGGAAAGTAGTAGATACTGGCTACCCAATCGGTCTCTTGGTTGAAAAGACAAAAAAGCATGGTGGATGGCGAAGGGTGGGGGGAAGTGGACCTATCTCTTGGTTGAGAAAGGAAAGAAAGTGAAGGGTGTTGGGGGACAACGCAAATGAGAATGAGCAGGTCTAGATTTCCTGTGCTCACATAGGAAAATGTCGCCGAGGAGATAAAAAATGGGACAAATGCAGACATGCTGCCTGAGTGTTTGCCGCTCTCGACAGCCACATCTGCCTCACCACTTTATGCCCCTGCTGTCCCTACGCCCATATCGCTACCGTTAATGTAAAATCACATGAAGCATTAAGCAATGCCACCTAATGTCACTATAAGTAATGGTCTAGTGTCATCGATAAATTGAAGCAATGCCACCACCATTTTATGAAGTGCTTCTGTCTTGCTTTATTTCCCATGAATTGTGTTTTTGCAGTTACACTTAAATCTCACACCGCTAACATTGCTTCATCCCAGTGGAACTGCACAAATTTGATTGCACATTTACTGACCATGTGCTACTCTCATGACAGTAATACTAATGCAATTGTTCTACATGTTAATCTAGTGGCATTGTTGATTTGATGTGATGCTACTTACTTAAGGACTCTTCATACTGTCAATCTAGTGACAATTATAACACAATAGGTGTTGTTGTTAATCATACGCCACTGCAAATATGTGTCACTATTTAAATAACCGTATTTCGTATTTGCGCAAACAGGGATGTTTGTCTCTATATCGTTTCAGGATGTCTGTCTCCGTATCGTTTCTATCCGCGCATTCAAAAGCACGCCCCTTAGTTTTAGTACAACTGCGAAAAATGAGATGACTATCCCTCGTTGTTGTCGTCTAACCTCCAGTCTTTCAGGTACTCCTACATTGGTAGTAACTAAGGTAGAATGACCAACACAATCTAAAAGAAGCTGATTCGTATGTTTTACTTCCTGATTGCAGTGCAGGGACGAGCGAAGACAACTGCATCCTAGTCCGGAATGCACTTTCTACCAGTTCATCCATGGACCGAGGACTAGCTGGCACGGCTGCACGGTGGTTTTTTGGACAGGTGCGCGGATAAGAGGCATTGTGGTCTGCTTATTTCTGCAAATAGCGGTGCTTAAATTTAGTGGAATGCACAAGAATTTCACCTGGTCAGTACACTGCATGGTTCAGTTCAGCATTCCAGCTGAGACCATAATTATAATTGGTTATTCTGGAATGAGAGAACCTAACCCTGGATGGTGGCAAAAAGAAAAAACCAGAGTGAACTCCAGGAAATTTAAGCCTGCCGGGAGGCCCTTTGCTCAGAGAAGCCTTGCTTGTTTTTTCTTGATTTGTAAACCTTCTGACAACTTTGTCTTTTGCTGTGAACTAGTATATGTTTGTTATGTTCTATGAATCATTGAGATGTATAAAATTGCTTAACTTATGCTTTTCAAGTTTTTTATGAAGACGAGTTTAATGTGAGTGTTCCACATGAGCGCTGGACTAGCGTGTGAACATTTGGAATTTATATTGTGGTCTCAGTTAATTGCATGAACCACTGTAACAAGATACATAGTTGCTTATATGTCAGACAACAGATTGTTGATTGTTAGTTGCTCGATAGCCTAGTGTTGAAGCGAGTTGAGCCAATGTGATGTGTTTTGCACAACTGCTTACAAGTGGGGTAGCACCAACAGTGTTTACAAGTACTTATGTATACGTCAGTGCACAGTTCTTGAACGAGTGCTCTATTTCATCAAAACACACATTGCTTGTATGATAAACCGTGACAACTTACGTCTTACCATGCCATATTCATGAAAAAACTAGCGACAACGCATCTATTTCGGCAACAATTAGGATGGTTCTCACATGATTCATGGGCACACAAAAGTAGCAACAGTTCCCATAGACGGGTTCAAACAAAGTACTAGCCCCAGAGGGGTCGATAACAGGCAAGGTTCGGATAATTAGACGCAATCCAAACTACCATTAAACACTAGCTGGGGCAACTATTTCATGCCTCGATCTAATTTGGGATGGACACAAGACGGACCTTGCCATGAACATAATCGAGGACATCCCGCGGCAGCTCAATCCTGTGAACCTTCATGAAGACAACCTTGTGGCCTTGCCACTGATAAACTTGTTTGTGGAGGCATGCCATGTCATCTTCCTGCGTAAGCTTGACAAGAATAGTATGCCTCACAAACGAAGGAGTAGCTTTGAACTTCTTGTGCCTCAGTACACCCTGGACAACATGCCTCACAACAGTGAGGCTGGAATACAACTCTTCATTGGTATAACCGCAAATGGCTTCCAGGATCCAACAGACTAAGAACTCTGTTTCCCCAGTGCGTATATTCAGGTCATCTGCCTCATAGCGAGTGACATGTACAACCACACAATCTTTGTTTGCATCAGGGCTCTAATTGAAACAGAAACAAATTCTGAATTACTTTTCAGTATAAGAAACACAAGTTATTTAAACCACTATGTATAGCATGGCATCGAAGCTAATAAAATTTTACATTATTAATCACTACATACTTAGATGAAAAACCACAATCAAGATCGGCAAAGAAGAAAATCACCTTGGGCAGCTCAGCGGGGGGGGGGGGTACACATCCTCGAAGGGGGAAAACTGCTCCTGAAGTGCCACGTGGGCTGTAACCTCAAACAGGGTGTTGACCATCTCAGTAGTGGCCTTGAGCGTATCTGGGGTCGGCTCGGTGGCTGCGTCCATCTTCTTGGAGCTCTCTGTCTCATGGGGACCAGCCTCCCGCGTCTGCTCCAATATCGGCAGATCTTTTCCTGGTTCTCCTTGGTCCATCATGAAACTAACGAATACTAGGAGACCACTGAAAGGAAAACACAATCGCAATGACAATGAAACAAAAAAGAGAGTGAGGATCGGTTACTGCTTTGCAAAAGTTCTTTTTTTCTCTGAACGAAAATATACCAACATCACGGATCCGCTTACCTTCCCTTCGTTGGGAGAGAAGAACAGTGGCAGATGCGAGTGTTGCCTTTCTTGAAGACGGTGAGGGATAAGAGGATTCAGCAAAGAGTGAAATGATGGTTACTTCATCTGTCAAACTTAGACTGCGGGGAGGTGGGTGTCGGATTTCGGGTTCCGGCAGACCCTCTAGATTTGAACACTGGGGTGCGCGCAGAGATTTAGCCTTCTGCCTACCTGCACCTCACCGCCTCACTATGAACTAAGCAATCAAAGGAACAACACAAGAGACACAGAGTTTATACTGGTTCAGGCCACCATTGTGGTGTAATAACCTACTCCAATGTGTGGTGTGGTGGATTGCCTCTTGGGCTGATGATGAACAGTACAAGGAAGAACAGCCTCACGAGGTTCTGTTCTTGGCTGGTGCGATGAACTGCTAGGGGGAGTTCAGTCGCTCAGTATACTGGTTTTTAGGTGAGGATCCTATTGCCTCTACCTTGTGGTGGCTAGTCCTATTTATAGGCAAAGGCCCAGGGCCTCTTCCCAAATATTGAGCGGGAAGGGCGCCAACAATTGGCCATTTTGAATGGGAACATCTAGTACACTTATCCTGACTAAAGTTGGTCCTCGCCTGTCAAAGGCTCTGGTGGTGACACCGGCTTGGGCTCCACGATGACTTCCATCCTATCGTTCTACTGGTCTTGATCTTGTTGCACCAAAATGGATGCCTTTGCTTGATGCTCTCGCCTGCGTTTGCTCCCTTTGCACCAAAGAGGAAAGAAGGACACTGTGAGGGCTGGCGCCCGCCTGGCGCCCTTGGTCATCATGGCTTGCGTCATGGGCACCTCGCAAGGTACCCCGCCTTGATCTCTCCGCCTCCTCGCGAGCCATCCTGACGAGGCCGTGCCTGAGGAAGCCTCCTGTCGTCCGCCCCGCGAGGCTTGGCCCCTCGCGAGGGTCTTGAGCTCATGCTGATGAAGATGGGCCATGCTGGGCCGCCCCTTGAGCCACGCCGCAGGCCGCAGGCAGGCAAGTCTGGGGACCCCCGTTCCCACAACATCAACAGTAGCCCCGGGCCCAAGGCGCGCCCGGACTTGGCTGAGCAGAGAGGCGAAGGGGCAAGCACGAAGCGCCACAGGCCCTAACAGTTTGCGGCCTCGGGGCCCGCGTGGCGGTTGGTTGGACGTGGGCGGCTCCGCTCCCGTGTGAATCGACAAAAGAGCGGCGTCTGCCTAGGCTTTGCTTCCCTTGCTTCCTCCGGTCATGGCCCAGATCCCCTTTTTTGCGCCCTTCCTCTCTGCCTTCGAAATCTTCAGATCTACTTCGACCGCGCACCCCAGCAAGTCATGGCGCCTTGCTAGACCCCCGCCGAAGCTTGGTATTCGCCCGCCTTGGACTCGCCGAACGTGTCGGAGGCGAGCCTTGCCCGGATGCACCGGATGGTGGCGGCGCAAGGCATCAACAAGGCGAGGGTGTTCAAGGCTGGCTCCGCCCCTCCTGAGGCCCAAGGGAGCACCTTCTACCTGCTCTTCATAAGCGCCATTGCTTCCGGTCTGGTACCTCCTTTTTCTGAGTTGTTCTTCTCTGTCCTCCGTCATTACGACCTGCAAGCTCTGCACCTCCACCCCAACTCTGTCCTCCTTCTGGCGATCTTCGCATACTATTGCGAGGCTCATGTCGGGGTGCAGCCTTCGGTGGCCTTGCTGTGCTACTACTTCTCCCTCCGGCTCTCTCGCGGTCCTCTCTCCGCGTGCGCGAGCTTAGTTGCGTATGGCGGCTCCAACGCCATCTCGAAGCCCGGGAAGAGGATTGAGGGCTTCATGAGCAAGTGGGTCATGGTGGATGCTGGGCGCATCCACCCTCGGCTGATTCTGCCCATGGAGCAGCCCACGAGCTCCGATGATTGGTCTCGCGCAGAATTCATGGACCCCCGTGTGAAGTCGGTGTTGGAGAAGATGAACGCGGATCTGAGGCCGGGGAACATGGTGACGGCGAAGCTAACTGGCGCATCGCTTCTGAGGGAGTTCCTGGAGCATCAGGTGGCCCCACTTTGCAAGTATTCGCCCCCGCTGTTGAGGCCCCACCTGAGCCTCGAAGTTTTGGCCGACGAAGATCTGGCTGCGGTCCTCCAATCTTTGGTCGGGGGGGACGTGGCAAGGTTGGAGGGCGCCCCTGTATCCCTGTTTCTTCAAGATGATTGGGAGAAGGTGGTTGACTCCATGCCCGTCTTTAATGGGGACGGGCCCATGCCCGCATTGGCTCCTGAGGACCCGGCGGCCCAGGCGACAGTGAACGTGTCCTCCGACGACTCCAGCGAAGAGGAGGAAGAAGAGGAGCGGGAAGGGGGGCCTGACTCCGAGGCTACCGACGGGGAGTCGAAAACGCCTCTCCCCCGGCGCAGGTCCCGCGCTCTTCGCCTTTCGCCGAGCGACGACGAGGATGATGACGAGCGGGGCGGCGGGAGCTTGCCCCCGATCTCGAAGAAGGCCAAGTCTGGGCTGATCCTCCTCGGGTCTGCCCCGGCTCCGAGGCGATCCGCTGAGGTGCCTCCTGCTTCCGAACCTCTCGAGGCTGATCCTAGCAGCCGGCTCTCGGGCTTCAAGTATGGCCGGAGGTTGCTCAAGCTTGCGAGCGGCGACGAGTAAGTGCTTGATTCTTGTCTTATTCCTTGCTTTGTCGTTGATGCTTGATGTCCGTATCTCTTGGTTAGGCTGGCGCGTGCGGCGAAGAAACTGAAGGAGGCTCCTGAGGCCCCGTCTGGGGCAGCACCTCTGCCCACGAAGGAAGGTGGTTGCAAGGCGCGGGCCTCTCCTGCCCGGTCGTCCTCGCGAGGCCTGGTGGAGCTGGCTGGGGCGAGCTCATCCCCCATGGCCCAAGCGACTCCTGAGGTATCCCTGCCTGATGCCATCGCCACAGTTGTTGGGGCGCAACAGGTCCTGCTTCAGGGTCCTGTGGTTACGCTGCCGTCCTCTCCTCCTACTCCACCAACTGCTGTCTCTCCGACCCCTTCCACCGTCTTGGATCGCGCTACTGCCGAACTGGACCGGTTGCGGCAAGATCTTCTGGGCACCGACCCTCGCTTGGTGGCCGGGCGCTTGGAGCTGGCTTCTGGCTGGATTCGCTCTGACGCTTCGATTCGAGTGGCACTGGTTCAGGCCTCGACGGCTTGCGATGAGGAGAAGCTGGCCGTCCTTGAGGCGAAGGCTGCTCGCGACGCCGCCTTGGGGGAGGCGACTGATGCCCAAGGCCATTGCAAGGCGCTGGAGAGCGAACTGTGGGGCATGCGGGACCAGCTTGCCGAGGAGGCCCGCATCTGCCAGGAGAAGGAAGAAGACCTAAAGGCTCACGAGGCGGCCATCAAGGACCGAGACGCCAAGCTTAACAAGTGTCGCGACCGCCTGGGCGTACTAGAGCAGGAGTTGGAGGTGTGGAAGGTCGAGCTGGACGGCAAGGTGTGGGTCCTTGCCGAGGACCGCGAGGCCTTCACGGAGACGGAGGTGAAGGTTCGCGGCTTGATGAAGTCGCTCTATGATAGCGGCCTGGAAAGCCCGCTGGCCAACGCGGAGGACGGCCCCGCCAAGCTGCTCCCCTTCATGGTTCGTGCCCTTGAAGATGTCACCCTTGGCCTTGTCCCTACGGCCGAGGCCGAGGCGCGCGTTGTGTCTTCTGCAGCGCTGACGCGGGTCCTCACCCACGTCTACCTACGCGACCCTAGCGTCGACCTTGACAGCCTGTTGGAGCCAGCGAGCGGCAAGCTTGCCGCTGCCGCTGCTGAGGCCGTGAAGGGTCGCGCGGAGGCTCTGTTGTCAAAGTTCCGGGCCTTCAGCACCCAACCGAAGCGAGGCACTGCCGGTCCTGCAGCTCCACGAGGCAAACCCGCTCCACGCAGCTCCGCTGCCAAGAAATGACTCTGTCGTGGCACCTGTCCTGCTTTCGGTTTCTTCAACATGCATCATGCCTCGGCGAGGTGTTTAAACTTGTGTTTGGTGTCGTGATAACAATTGTGGACTGTAATATTTGCTTTTGAATTCCTTGAATTTGCGCTCTTCCTACTTGCTTATGTTCTACGCCGGCGGAGCCTGGCCTCGCGCATACCTCAGCCGCCGTTAGCCCCGACCGGAAACCAGGACGGGACCAAGGAGTGAGGGGCTACGAGACAAGTTAGGCTCCTGAGTCATGATGCTCAGGAGTCCCCCTTGGCGCACGAACAGCAAGTAGGGAGGTGAGGTGTGTGGGTGAATCTACCATTCTACGTCTGCAGAGCCAGGCCCCGCGCATACCTCAACCGTCGTTAGCCTTTCGAAACTAGGGAGTGAGGGGCTACGTGACCAGTTAGGCTCCTAAGTCACGATGCTCAGGAGTCCCCCTTGACGCTCAAACGGCCTTCGTACCTTGGCTCCGCTCGGGGAGAGACGCGCGACGAACCAGGCCTGAAGGGCCTGGCTGGGTGGCATACGCCTGGGCGTGACCCAGGCGCAGCCCCCGTGCCTAGCCCACTCACGCAGCGCTCCCGAGGGGAGGCGTTGCGATGAGGCCAGACACTGAGCTCGGGGCTCCCTGAGGTTGATGTGGCCGGGGGCCACCCTCAGTTGTTTATCACCAGCGCGGAGCATAGTGCTTCCGTATGTGTATGGGCATAGCCGCTCCTCGGCAGTGTCGTCAGCCAGCGCTGAGCATGGTGCTTCCACTGGTGCGTGGGAGGGGGCTCCCCTCTGGGAGGAGCCCCTGGGGCGTGTACAACCCCGCCCTGACACGTGGCCGGCACGGTAGGGCATGAGGAGGTGTATCTGCGCACCCGTGAGCCAGTGCGGGACTCACGGGGCCCTACCTCAAGGCGGGTTGCGCCTGGCACTGGGCCTTAACTTGTGATGTGTTCCTGCAAATTTGGCCAGATGCCGATGCTCTACGTCCTCGGGTCCCGGCCCTCGAGCGAGTCTCAGTCGTCGCTGGTTTGCCAGGGCGTGATGCCGTGGACAAAGCCAGAGGGTGAGGGCTGGAGAGCCAATAGGAGCCCTAAGTCACGATGCTTAGGTACCCCCCCCTTAACGCGTAAGCTTGGTTAGATGTCGACGCTCTACGTCCTCAGGTCCGGGCCCTCGAGCGAGTCTCAGTCGTCGCTGGTTTGCCAGGGCGCGATGCCGTGGACAAAGCCAGAGGGTGAGGGCTGGAGAGCCAGTAGGAGCCCTGAGTCGCGATGCTCAGGTACCCCCCCTTTAACGTGCAAGCTTGGTTCGATGTCGACGCTCTACGTCCTCGGGTCCCGGCCCTCGAGCGAGTCTCAGCCGTCGCTGGTTTGCCAGGGCGCGATGCCGTGGACAAAGCCAGAGGGTGAGGGTTGGAGATCCAGTAGGAGCTCTGAGTCGCGATGCTCAGGTACCCCCCCTTTAACGTGCAAGCGGCCGACACGAAGGAAGAAGAGGTGCCATGGACAGGCACCAAATAACAAGCATGATAGGTCGAATGCATAGCCAGTAAATAAACGCAAGAGGGATACATGCCGCTGAGTCTGACCCGAGCGACTTGGGGATGATGCAGCCCGAGGGGCACCCCCAACAAGGTAAGCTAAAAACATGAACAAAAGGGATACACGCCGCAGGGACTGACCCACGCGGCCTGGGAATGATGCAGCCCTGGGGGCGCTCCCAGCTGGAAATGAAACTTGAAAGATGTCACCTGATAGTGTTGACGATGAAGGGCTGTTGAAGTAGCAGACGTAGCGGGCTGCGGGAGCCGATCTTCACGAGTCCCCAGGCCCAGGAGCCTCGGGAGGCTCCGGAGGCGCCGGTGGCTCCTCGCGAACCATCTCCATCTCCGCCAGGACTGCGGAATGCCTGGCCTCCTGAGCCTTCAGGATGCTCCTCATGAGGCGCTGGCGCACCGCAGCCGCGTTCGGCAAGCCATAGGGCATGCGAACGTAGTTGTGGGGTGGGCCTTCGCAGCGCCCCACGCGTGAGGGCCAGAAGCGCTCCTGAGAGGCGGCTCGGTTGAGCCCTGGGATGTCGATGTAGACGCGCAACCCACCATCCTCGCCTAGATGGGGAGCTGCGGCGGGTAAGCGGCGGCTGCCACTCATGACTCTTGACTCCTGCAACTCCTGTGTGACCTGACTGACGAACTCCTGAGGGTTTGGCCCTCCTTGCTTTGCTCCTTCCTGAGGGAAACGTGCTCTGAAACACGCCTCCAAGTGGTGCCCAAGCGCCTCCCTCGCGACCTTAGCAAGGTCGGTGGCCCTCCAGAGGGGAGCCCCAGAGCCCTGCTTGAGGAGGGCACCGGGCGCGCCTCCCTATGCGACAGAAGGAGGTGCCCCCTGAGCAGGCGCAGACCCTGAGGGGCCTGCCTCCTAAGGGGTCGGTCCTGGCGATGTCTTCTTCTTCTTGGGAGCGGCTTCGGGGAGCCTCCCGCTCCCGCGATCTGGGTCTTCAAGTGATGCGGCCTGAAAAGCTCATTCCAGGGAGCACACTGCGTCTCTTTCTTCACAGGGCACCGTGATGTCTCCACCGCTTCCTGGCATCTTGAGGATGTTGTAGCCGTGATGAGTCACGACCATGAACTTGGCGAGAGATGGGTAGCCGAGGATGGCGTTGTATGGCAGGTGGATGTGGGCGATGTCGAAGTCAATGAGCTCGGTGGGGTAGTTGTTGCGGGCTCCGAAGGTGACAGGGAGGCGGACCTACCCGATTGGAACTGTGGAGCCGTCGGTGACTCCAGAGAAAGGCTTGGTTGGCTGAAGCTGATCGTAAGGCACTTGGAGATTGTTGAACTTCTCTATGGATAGGACGTTGAGCCCTGCCCCGCCGTCTATGAGGGTCCTGGTGACTTGCATGTTACTGATGACTGGGGAGCAAAGCGTTGGGAGGACTCCGGCTGTTACCGCACACTTGAGCTGATCCGCTGAGCTGAACGTGATGGCGCACGCTGACCACCTGAGGGGGCGCGTGGCTTCAAGCTTGGGGAGGACTGCATTCACTTCGCGGGCTCCTGGAAGCCCCCAGCCCCCTCGTTCTGGGGCTTGAGCTCCGCCCAGGATGCAGGCGATCGTGCGTGGCTCCTGGAAGCCCCCAGCCCCCTCGTCCTGATGATGGTCCTCGTTTCTCCTTGGCTGCGGAGGCAGTGGAGGGAGGCCTGCGTTTCCTTGCGGGCGATCCTCGCGAGGCTGATCCCTCCAGTCTCCCTCGCGAGGCTGATCCTGCCAGTGATCCTCGCGAGGTCGGGTGCGCCACCCTTGGCGAGGGCCGAGGTCTTCCCAGCGTCTTATGTTCCTTCCTCCTCCTCGGCCGTAGCCACGATCATTGCGGTCGGGGCGCCGGCTGACCCTTCCTTCTCGCACGGCTCGGAGCTCTTGGCATTCGTTGGTGTTGTGGGTGTGGAGGTCGTGGTACACACAGTACCGGCTGCCCTTGAAAGACACGGGATGATCTCTGCCCCGCTTGGTGTCCGGTTCTGCCGCGAGCACGGCAGCCCCCTTGCGCTTCACGTCCTTGGCCTTGGATTTCTTCTCTTCTGGGTCTGCGGCTGGCAGCTCAAGAAGGGAAAGGCACCCTTCCTCAGCCCTGGCGCACTTGGTTTCCAAGTTAAACAGCTCCAAGGAAGTGCACAGATCTTCATGCATCGCCAGCTCCTCCTTTATCTTGACGTCACGCATGCCGTCGGAGAAGGCTTAGATGATGGCCTCCGCGGTCACCCTGGGAATCTTGAGTCATGCGCTATTGAAGCGCTGGATGTACTTCTGCGGGGTCTCCCCTGGTTGCTGCTTGATGCGGCGCATGTCGCTCACGGCAGGTGGCCGGTCACGGGTACCTTGGAAGTTGGCGATGAAACGGGTGCGCATCTCGTCCCAGGAGGAGATCGTGCCTGGGGCTAGGTTCAGGAGCTAGGTGAGGGCCCCGTCCTTGAGTGCCAATGGAAATCAGTTCTCCATGACCTTCTCATGCCCACTAGCGGCTTCGATGCCCAGCTTGTAGAGCTGGAGGAACTCCGCAGGGTCGGCCGTGCCGTCGTAGCGAGGGGGCAGGTCTGGCTTGAACTTGTAGGGCCACGCGACGCTGCGCAGCTCGGTGGTGAAGGCGCGGCAGCCTGCCGTGGCCACGGAAGGCCTCTAGTGACGAGGAGCTTGGTCTTGCGGGCCCCCATGCGCTGCAACTAGGAGCAGCGCGGGGTCTTGGCGCGCCGGATCAGGAGCGTGGTCGCGACGGACCGGAGCAGGGAGCACTCAGGAAACTTCTTGGGGGCGAGGAATCTCTTGGCAGCTCCGCTCTTGCTGCGCTGGCACCAGACGGGGTGGGTTCCATCCAAGGGCCACGCGCCTTGGGGCCAGGGCACCTTCTTAAGGGGGATGCGGCTGAGGCACCCCCGGAGCTTCATTGCCCGCGCAGGCGGGGCGTGGTGCAGCGAGAAGGACGGCGCGGGGGAGCCCCCTGCGGCGCGGACGAGCTCGGCGACACGGTAGAGCCATTCTTCGTAGACGTCGTCGACCAGGTGGTAGCGTAGGAGCTCGTTTGCCGCGATGAGCGCAGCCTGAGCCTCCATGGCCGCGCGGGGCGCGCGGGACGAATAACCGACCGGGGCGAGCGAGGGAGTGGCAGTGCGGCCGTCTCGCCTCATGGATGGATGCTGGGACGATGCCTGCTGCTCGTTCCCCGCCGGGCCGGTGGCGGCGTTGACGGCGGGCGACGGGGAATGGCGGGGGTGGCCGCCGACGGGGGGCCGTCTGGGCGACGCGGGAAGCGAGAGCGGCTCGGCTCTCGGCACGGGCCCGACGAGCGTCTGACATGGATGTGATGGTCGGTGAAGAACAGGGCGATGGAAGACAAATTCCGGCGCACCCCTACCTGGCGCGCCAAATGTCGGATTTTGGGTTCCGGCGGACCCTCTAGATTCGAACACTGGGGTGCGCGCGGAGATTTAGCCTTTTGCCTACCTGCACCTCACCGCCTCGCTATGAACTAAGCAATCAAAGGAACAACACAAGAGACACAGAGTTTATACTGGTTCAGGCCACCATTGTGGTGTAATACTCTACTCCACTGTGTGGTGTGGTGGATTGCCTCTTGGGCTGATGATGAACAGTACAAGGAAGAACAGCCTCACGAGGTTCTGTTCTTGGCTAGTGCGATGAACTGCTAGGGGGAGTTCAGTCGCTCACTCTACTGGTTTTTAGGTGAGGATGCGATTGCCTCTACCTCGTGGTGGCTAGTCCTATTTATAGGCAAACGCCCAGGGCCTCTTCCCAAATATTGAGCGGGAAGGGCGCCAACAATTGGCCATTTTGAAGGGGAACATCTAGTACACTTATCCTGACTAAAGTTGGTCCTCGCCTGTCAAAGGCTCTGGTGGTGACGCCGGCTTGGGCTCCACGATGACTTCCATCCTGCCGTTCTGCTGGTCTTGGTCTTGTTGCACCGAAATGGATGCCTTTGCTTGATGCTCTCGCCTGCGTTTGCTCCCTTTGCACCAAAGAGGAAAGAAGGACACTGTGAGGGCTGGCGCCTGCCTGGCGCCCTTGGTCGTCATGGCTTGCGTCATGGGCACCTCGCGAGGTACCCCGCCTTGATCTCTCCGCCTCCTCGCGAGCCATCCTGACAAGGCCGTGCCTGAGGAAGCCTCCTGTCGTTCGCCCCGTGAGGCTTGGCCCCTCGCGAGGGTCTTGAGCTCGTGCTGATGAAGATGGGCCATGCTGGGCCGCCCCTTGAGCCACGCTGCAGGCCGTAGGAAGGCAAGTCTGGGGACCCCCGTTCCCAGAACGCCGACAGTGGGGTTTTGTGATATGATGGCTCGTTACTACCGCGCTCCGACCGGGGTGACTCTCCACCTGCATAGTGCCTTCTAATTTGGTGGATGGCATTTGGGCGTGCGCGCTGCATGGCCCGCATGTTGGTGAACAAAAGTATAACGGCATTCAGTAGAGGGAGACATTTCAATGACCTAGGAGGAGCCAGAAGTGTTAGTGTGTCTCCACTGTACTAGTAGTAATTGTTTTTCTGGGTAGCTGTAGAGTGTCTCCACTGTACTAGTAGTAATTGTTTCTCTGGGCCCAAGACAAAACAGCCCATCCACACTAGTAAATAGTAAAATCAATTCAAAAGTCCATATATTTACTGAATGAGAGGCGCTACACACACCCGGCACACCGCCCCTGCCCCCAAAAAAACCTAGGTGCTCTTCTTCCTCCTCGCTCCCACCAACCTCACGTCAGCTTGCTCCACCCGTACCCCCAAATTCCTCACCTCACTCCTACAGAAAAGCCCAGCTCCCCTTCTTCCTCACTCCTACAAAAAACCCCAGCTCCCCTTCTTCTTCACTCGCACTACAACTAGGCTCGTCATTCGTTACTCTGCTCAAATCCGTGAGCGTGACGCGACGCCCTCAAGGAAAATGGAGTCAGCTGACCCCCAGCGCCAAGAAGATGAGGCTCCCACCAGCAGCGACGCCTGTTGTAGATCCCGCACACGGCAGTGCGGGGAGAAGCAGCGACCCCGCCCCCACCGGATCCCAGGAATCCGTAGAATCTCGGGTGGACCGCATCAGCAATGTCCCGGACGCCGTCCTTGGGGAGATCATCTCGCTTCTCCCCACCAAGGATTGCTGCCGCACCCAAGTCCTCTCAATTCGGTGGTGCCCTCTATGGCATGTCGTGCCCCTTAATCTCGACTGTCGTCAGCTATCTCTCTCAATGATTTTGAAATCCCCAGAGCCATCATCTCCTCCCACCAGGGCTCCATTCCAAGCCTCTGCATCCCGTCATGCTACCTGAGCAAGCATACCATGCCCTGCACAGTGGACGCCTGGCTGAAATCCCCTGAATTCACAGAACTACAGCTGCTTGAGTTCTACTATTCCTCTGGAAATCACATACCACATACCGAACGCCATGAACTTGTGCCCTCAGCACTGATGTCCATCTTGTGGTTTTCCTCCTCTCTCCACACCACCACCTTTGCGCTATGCTACCTACCAGACAATCTGGTATGAAACCTTCGACTCCCATTTCTTAAGAAACTTTCACTTGTGTGGGTTCGTATATCGGAGGCGTCATTGCACAGCATCATCCACTCCAGTTGCCCTGCCCTAGAGTGCCTTGTGCTTGTTTTCACAGTTAGAATCGGTTTTCTCCAAATAAAGTCGCCTAACCTTGTAAGAATTGGAATTTATTTTGACGAAAGGCAGCTCATCATCCAAGATGCCCCTTCACTTCAAAGGTTGATCCTTGATTCTAGTTATTCACCATTGCAAATAACCGTCCTCTCTGTGCCTAAACTATAGACCTTGGGTGTAATACATGATCTCTGTGCTCATTTCAATATGGTGTTTGGCTCCACTGTTCTTCAAGTACTTTATATTATCATCTACACTTGTAACCATAAGCTGCATTTTAAATTTCTGCGCATAAATTATATATCATCTTGGAGTACACATTTTGTACTAATATTATGTTCTATACTCAATGAAGAGTTTCTCCATGGATGGCCTATCAATGGTGCTGGATTCTGTCAAGATCTTATATATCCAAATGAATAGTTTTGATCTGAACAAGATTATTGGCTTGCTACAATGCTTTCCATGTCTGGAGAAGTTGTATATAAAGGTGATAATTTCATGCACATTGGAAGCCCGCATATAGTGTACTAGAATTAACCGTTCAGCTGTTGCTCTTTCGACACTCTTTTTTTAGACCTTAGCTGTTTTCAATCTTCATGTCTATTTAGGCAACAGGACGGGGTAAGAAAGTTATAACCAATCGATGGATTCATAAGCATCGGGATTTTCTCACTTCTCATGAGATTCGATTGAAGACAATAACGCTAGAACGATATGTAGCCAACCGTGGAAACACTAGATTTGTCACATTCTTCCTGCTGAAATGCGAGGTTACTATTGTCCATCAGGCTTAAGTTTATCAGCAGCATGGTTTTGACGGATGGGTATGTCGAAGAGCAAAAAAAGGAGTTTCAGGTGGGCAAAAGAGCTTTTGAACATGCAAGGCTTCTACTTACAACATATTGTGGTCATAATTCAGTAAATTTTACGACCCAGGATGTTCATTGTATGGATCTGACCGATCCATTTGACTATGACTGCCAAAAACAGTGCTGGAGTTAGATGTTGTTGCCCTTTTCAACCTGGTTTTTTTTTGTAAACCTGTTGAACAATTAACCCTCGTGCTTTTGTACAGTTTGTAAGTTGGAGTTAGATGTTCCTACCCTTTTCAACTCGGTTGTGACTGTCATATTTTCTTTGAAACAAGGCAAATGTCTTGCCATTCGTTTAATTTAGAGTGAAATATTGTAACAAATCCCAACCAAGGGAAATAACATCACTCTCGCCGGCTCCTTGAGCTCACTGTGCATTATAGAAGCCAAGTGATTAGCCCCGACCAGCACCCACAAACTTATTTGGAACTCGCACATCAAATGGGCTGTAAATTTTCATAGGAAAGGCTGCATGACCGTGACGGATTTGGATTCTGACACTTGGGACCCGCGAGGAAATAGCCTATCCAAGGTGGTGTCGACTTACTAGTTTTAGCGACGGATCAGGGTAACAACGGGGCCGTGCGGGGGTTGTGGCCCGTCTAGCTAGGGTTTTATTTATGTTTACCACATCATGAGCCCAGTTGTGTTTTTATCTTGCTGAAAATGGCTAGCCCAGTTCTATTTTTTTTAAGAAATACCCAAACAAGGCCTACTTGCTTTATCGGCCCTGCTGGACTGCAAATCTTTCAAGACGAGGAGAGTTTCATTCGGTTTGCCCAGAAATGGGCTGTACATTTTTAAAACACATCAAACCGGGAATTAGTTTCAATTTTTTTCATTACAAGATTTTAAATTCCGTTGATTTTTATGCGTGGAAAATTATTTGGATTTTATATTTATATAAAATATTTTTCAAAATAGTTTGAATATGAATCGATATTTCTGGATTAAAAACAGTTTACCGCACCGAAATATGCAAAATTTCGTATACTTTTTAACCGTGGCCATAATATGGGGTGTAATGCTAACAAAAAGAAGATGGGCTCCAAAAAAATTCTTAAGAATTAGCAAATTGGTTGTACATTATTAGAAATAATGGCAGATGGGTTGTATGCTATTTTCCACAAATTTGAGGCTTACTTGTGCGCCTACTACAGGTTGACACGTATGCTTTCATAAAAAAAGGTTGACGCACACGCAACGCCCTGTCAACTTAGTCAACACACGAGAGCAGTGACTGTTGGATGTCCATCCAACGGCCGTCGTGCTTCTTCAATCTCTGCTCTTCATGCTCCAACCGCTCAAACAAGCGCCGACGGGACTGCCTGCTCCCTCCTCCCGCGGCCGGCTATGCTGCCGCGCAAGCCTCAAGGCCCCACCGTACTCCCATCACTGGCCTAGCCATCCCTCTACTCACCCACACCTGCTGTTATTCTCCGGGGACGGCAGATGAACTAGTAAACCCTCGTACTCCTCCGCGTGGGAAAAACTGCCGAGTATTCCTTGGCTCCGTGTCGTTCTCTTCCTAGGCCTCGTCGTCGTCCACAACCCTGGTGCTCTCGGTGCGGCCTGGTCAACGTGGTCAATGAACGACATCCATCAGAAGTGGACTGTACGTGGAGAGGCTGACAGCTGTGTCCACGGCCGCACGCAAGGAAATGCCTCCTTATTACACACAAAATAATGATTCCTCCACCTGACAGCTAGGACCCACAGGAAGGGCCTCCGTATTTTGCAAAAAAAACATTCCCTCGCTGACAGGTCAGACCCACCAGCTATATCTTTGCACGCAAGGAAGTGCCTCCTTATTACGCCCAAAAAATGAATACCCCCTGCTAGCTGGGACCCACCATATTGTTGGGCTGACTTGTGGGCCTACTAAGTTGACGGGGACGGAGGGCTTTGTCAACTTAGTCAATACTCCAGTGACCGTATGATGTCCATCCAACGGCCATAGTGCTTCTTCAACCTCTGGTCTTCTTGCTCCAGCCGCCCAAAGCAGTGCCGGTCGTGCCGCCTGCTCCTGCCTCCCGTGACCGGCTGTGCTACCGCGGAGGCCTCACCACCCCCATACTACTCCCACCACTAGCCAGGCCATCCCTCCACTCACCCACACCCCCTGTTATTCTGCGGTGACGGCAGCCTCACACCGCAGCCGAACCAGTGAACCCTCATACTCCTCTCCACATGGGCATCCACTACCGCGTCTTCCCCGGCTCCGTGTCGTCCCCTTCCTAGGCCTCATTGTCGTCCACCGCCGTGGTGCTCTCGGTGCGGCGTGGTCAATGTGGTCAACGACCGACTTCCATCGGAAGAGTACTATACGTGGAGAGGCTGATAGCTGGGTCCACGACAGCCGCAAGGAAGTGCCTCCTTATTACGTGGAAAATAATTATTCCTCCACCTGACAGCAGGGACCCACCAGACGGGCCACCAGTATTTTGCAAAAAAAACATTTCCCCCTGACTACTGGGACCTACCAGTCGGGCCACCGTATTTCGTGAAAAAAATGTTCCCCCCGCTGTCAGCTCAGACCCACCGGAAGTGCCTCCTTATTACGCACAAAAAAATGAATACTCCCCCTGCTAGCTGGGACCCACCTTGGTGGGAGGCTGACTTGTGGGCCTACTAAGTTGACGGGGACGGAGGGCTTTTTCAACTTAGTCAATATGAACGATTCAACCTCCAGTGACTGTACGATGTCTATCCAACGACCGTAGTGCTTCTTCAACCTCTGGTCTTCTTGCTCCAGCCGCCCAAAGTAGCGCCGATCGTGCCGCATGCTCCTGCCTCCCATGGCCGGCTGTGCTGCCGTGGAGGCCTCACCACCCCCTACTATTCCCACTGCTGGCCAGGCCCTGCGGCGACGATAGCCTCACACCGCAGCCGAACCAGTGAACCCTCGTACTCCTCTCTGCGCGGGCTTCTACTGCCGCGTCTTCCCCAGCTCTGCGTCGTCCCCTTCCTAGGCCTCGTCGTTGTCCACCACCGTGGTGCTCTCCACGCGGCGTGGTCAACGTGGTCAAGGAACGACTTCCATCGGAGTACTGTACGGGGAGAGGCTGACAGTTGGGTCCACGGCGGCCGCAAGGAAGTGCCTCCTTATTACGCGCAAAATAATTATTCCTCCACCTGACAGTAGGGATCCACCGGACGGGCCACCGTATTTCACGAAAAAAATGTTTCCCCCCTGACTGTTGGGACCCACCAGCTACACCTTCGCACGCAAGGAAGTGCGTCCGGGCAAAAAAACGATTCACCCCCCTGACTGCTGGGACCCACCAGCTACATCTTCGCACGCAAGAAAGTGCCTGACAGTCGGGACCCACACGGTCGAAGCATGCATAGCGTTGTCATTCTGGTCGCGAACGTGTACATACATACTGGTCGATGTAGAGGCACGCACGTGTCGTAGTAGAGGAGCGCACGTGTCGTAGTAGAGGCCCGCACGTAGCATGTACATGTACGTACAGCGGCCAGTGTGCAAGAAAGAAAATATGGCCACGTATGTGTACATACGGGCGGGGTCTCGAATGCCTACTCGTGCGTACGTACGGCCAGGGCTCGTGTACATGGCTGGGTCAGAACGGAGAAACAACGTCGTCATCGTGTTCATGGGGAGCCAACCGGCTGGGTCAGAACGGAATGCGTAGTTGTGTTCATCGGGAGGGCTTGGACGGAACAGGCGATGAAAACGAGGCCTGGCGTACCGCAGAACGGAGGAAACGGCCTTGTGTACGACCGGCCACATTCGAAACGGGATCCTATTCATCGGGAGGGGTCTGGCGTACCGCAAAATGGAGGAAACGGACCTCCTACGGTAGAAACGGGGTCCTATTGATCGGGAGGGGTGTGGTGTACCGCAAAACGGACGAAAAGGACTTGTTTTGGAGCGCTACGGTCGAAACGGGGGTCTTGTTCATTGGGAGGGGTGTGGCGTACTGCAAAACGAGACTCCACAGGATACTGTTCATCTCCACCGTCGACCTCCTCCAGCCTCCACGGGCTACTGTTCATCCACCATCGACCTCCTCCAGCCTCCACCTGCAACTGTTCATCCACGGGCTCCTGTTCATCCAGCCTCCACCGCATGCTACTCCACCGGCTATTGTTCAACCACCCCTCTCCACGGGCTCCTGTTCAACCACCCCTCCGCGGGCTACTGTTCATCCACCCCTCCACCGTCTACTATTCATCTAGCCCTCCACGGGGTCCTGTTCATCTAGATCCAACCGGCTCGATCGATCGGGGCCTTGTTCATCCAGAGGCAACGCCACGGGGTCATGTTCATCCACCCCCACCACTCACTGTTCATCCACCCCCCCCGGTAACACTCATTGTTCGTCCAGAGGCAGCACCGATCGGCTTCAGTTAGTAGCAGTAGCGAAGGAATCGCTTGATCGGGTTCAGTTAACAACCATCGATCGATCGCTCGGGTTCAGTAACGCATAGCCTGCAGTGCAATCGCTCGGGTTCAGTTAGAGCCCAATGCCTCACTCGGGTTCAGTTAGAGCCAACGCCTCGCACACATGCGCGTACGTGTACGAGAGAAACATGCATCGCTTGGCCCCCGACCACCCATCATAACCGGGTACTCCCCGAAATTTTCCTCGCCCTCGCTTCTACCACGGTTTTTTCCATCATGGATGGCCCAAAGAATGTCATGCAGCTGCGTCTCTGTCCTGCCCAGGATGAAAAGCCCATTTTCTGTCATGATTTTTTGTCATATAAGTAGGAGCCCACCACATCTATGATGATACCGGGTTTTGGCGCAATTATTGTCATATAAGTGTCATAAGTATGACAGGAAAAAATTTTGTTCAGCCCAAAATGTCACGGATCTGTCTTTTTTTGGTAGTGAAACAATGTTTTGACATCCTATCTGCAAGATATCATAAATAATGCAGTAACTGCTAATATAATTCCAACAGACTCTTAGCATCACTACGAGTGAGAAAGTCTCATCGTAGTCAACTCCTTGAACTTGTCGAAAAACATGTTAGCGACAAGTCAAACTTTCTTAATGGTGACACTGACCATCATTGTCCGTCTTCCTTTTAAAATCCATCTGTACTCAACAGCCTTACGACCATCAAGTAGTTCTTCCAAAGTCTACACTTTGTTTTCATACATGGATCCTCTCTCGGATTTTATGGCCTCGAGCCATTTGTCGGAATCCGGGCCCACCATCGCTTCTCCATAGCTCATAGGTTCATTGTTGTCTAGCAATATGACCTCCAAGACAGGATTACCGTACCACTCTGAAGCAGTACGTGTCCTTGTCGACCTACGAGGTTTGGTAGTGACTTGATCCAAAGTTCCATGATCACTATCATCAGCTTCCACTTCAATTGGTGTAGGCGCCACAGGAACAACTTCCTGTGCCCTGCTACACACTAGTTGAAGTGACGGTTCAATAACCTCATCAAGTCTCCACCATCCTCCCACTCAATTCTTTCGAGAGAAACTTTTCCTCGAGAAAGGGCCCGTTTGTAGAAACAATCACTTTTGCTTCCGGATATGAAATAGGAGGTATACCCAACTGTTTTGGGTGTCCTATGAAGATTTATTTATCCGCTTTGGGTTCGAGCTTAACAGGCTAAAGCTTTTCCACATAAGTGTCGCAACCCCAAACTTTTAAGAAATGACAGCTTAGGTTTCTCTAAACCATAGTTCATACGATGTCATCTCAACGGAATTACCTGATGCCCTATTTAAAGTGAATGTAGTTGTCTCTAATGCCTAACCCATAAACGATAGTGGTAATTCGATAAGAGACATCACGGTATGCACCATATCCAATAGGGTGCAGCTATGATGATTGGACACACCATCACACTATGGTGTTCTAGGAGGTTTTGGTTGTGAAACAATTTCCACAATGTTTGAATTGTGTACCAAACACGTAATTCATGTATTCATATCTGTGATCATATCATAGACATTTTATCCTCTTGTCACGACGATCTTCAACTTCACTCTGAAATTACTTGAACCTTTCAATTCAGACTTGTGTTTCATCAAGTGAATATACTTAGAATCTACTCAAATCATTTGTGAAGTAAGAGCATAACGATATTCACTGCATGCCTCAACACTCATTGTATTGCACACATCAAATGTATTACTTCCAACAAGTTGCTCTCTTGTTCCATCTCACTAAAAATGAGGCCTTTCAGTCATCTTACCCATGTGGTATGATTTGCATGTCTCAAGTGATTCAAAATCAAGTGAGTCCAAACGATCCATCTGCATGGAGTTTCTTCATGTGTATATACCAATAGACATGGTTCACATGTCTCAATCTTTTCAAAAACGAGTGAGTCCAAATATCCATCAACATGGAGCTTCTTCATGCGTTTTATACCAATATGACTCAAATGGCAGTGCCACAAGTATGTGGTACTATCATTACTATCTTATATATTTTGGCATGAACATGTGTATCACTACGATTGAGATTCAATAAACCATTCATTTTAGGTGCAAGACCATTGAAGGTATTATTCAAATAAACAGAGTAACCATTATTCTCCTTAAATGAATAATCGTATTGCGATAAACATAATCCAATCATGTCTATGCTCAACGCAAACACCAAATAAAAATTATTTAGGTTTAACACCAATCCCGATGGTAGAGGGAGCATGCGATGTTTGATCACATCAACCTTGGAAACACTTCCAACACATATGGTCATCTCAGCTTTAGCTAGTCTCCATTTATTCTGTAGCTTTTTATTTCGAGTTACTAACACTTAGAAACCGAACCGGTATCTAATACCCTGGAGCTACTAGGAGAACTAGTAAAATACACATTAATATAATGTATATCCAATATACTTCTGTCAACCTTGCCAGCCTTCTCATCTACCAAGTATCTAGGGTAGTTCTGCTTCAGTGACCATTCCCCTCATTACAGAAGCACTTAGTCTCGGGTTTGGGTTCAACCTTGGGTCTCTTCACTAGAACAGAAACCGATTTGCCATTTCATGAAGTATCCCTTCTTGCCCTTTCCCTTCTTGAAACCAGTGGTTTTACTAACCATCAGCAATTGATGCTCCTAGTTGATTTCTATTTCGTGGTGTCAAACATCGCGAATAGCTCAAGGATCATCATATATATCCCTGATATGTTATAGTTCATCATGAAGCTCTAGTAGCTTGGTGGCAGTGACTTTGTAGAACCATCACTATCTCATCTGGAAGATTAACTCCCACTCGATTCAAGCGATTGCAGTACTTAGACAATCTGAGCACATGCTCAATGATTGAGATTTTCTCCCTTAGTTTGTAGGCTTAAGAAACTTGTCAGAGGTCTCATACCTCTTGATGTGGGCACTAGCCTGAAATCCCAATTTCAGTCCTTGGAACATCTCATATGTTCTACGATGTTTCAAAAACGTCTTTGGCGCCTCAATTCTAAACCGTTTAGCATTACGCACTAAACTATCACGTAGTCATCAAAATGTGTATGTCAGATGTCCGCAACATCCACAGATGACACTCGAGGTTCAGCACACTGAGCGGTGCATTAAGGACATAAGCCTTATGCGCAGCAATGAGGACAATCCTCAGTTTACGGACCCGGTCCGCATAATTGCTACTATCAACTTTCAACTAAATTTTCTCTAGGAACATATCTAAAACAGTAGAACTAAAGTGCAAGCTACGACATAATTTGAAAAGTCTTTTTGATTATGTTCATTATAATTAAGTTCATCTAATGAACTCCCACTCAGATAGACATCCATCTAGTCATCTAAGTGATACATGATCCGAGTCAACTAGGTTGTGTCCGATCATCACGTGAGACGGACTAGTCATCATCGGTGAACATCTCCATGTTGATCGTATCTACTATACAACTCATGTTCGACCTTTCGGTCTCTTGTGTTCCGAGGCCATGTCTGTACATGCTAGGCTCGTCAATTCAACCTAAGTGTTTTGCGTGTGTAAATCTGGCTTACACCCATTGTATGCGAATATTAGAATCTATCACACCCGATCATCACATGGTGCTTCAAAACAACGAACTTTCACAATGGTGCACAGTTAGGGTAACACTTTCTTGAAATTTTAGTGAGGGATCATCTTATTTATGCTACCGTCGTTCTAAGAAAATAATATGTAAACATGACAAACATCACATGCAAATCATAAAGTTACATGATATGGCCAATATCATCTTGCACCTTTGATCTCCATCTTTGAGGCGCGGCATGATCACCTTCGTCACCGGCATGACACCATGATCTCCATCATCGTGTCTTCATGAAGTTGTCTCTACAACTATTACTTCTACTACTATGGCTAACGGTTAGCAATAAAGTAAAGTAATTACATGGTGTTTTCCATGACACGCAGGTCATACAATAAATTAAGACAACTCTTATGGCTCCTGCCGATTTTCATACTCATCGACATGCAAGTCGTGATTCCTATTACAAGAACATGATCAATCTCATACATCACATATATCATTCATCACATTCTTTTGGCCATATCACATCACATAGCATACCCTGCAAAAACAAGTTAGATGTCCTCTAATTGTTGTTACATGTTTTACGTGGCTGCTATGGGTTTCTAGAAAGAATGTTTCTTACCTACGCAAAAGCCACAATGGTGATATGCCAATTGCTATTTACCCTTCATAAGGACCCTTTTCATCGAATCCGATCAGACTTAAGTGGGAGAGACAGACACCCACTAGCCACCTTATGCAACAAGTGCATGTTAGTTGGTGGAACCTGTCTCACGTAAGTGTACGTGTAAGGTCGGTCCGGGCCACTTCATCCCACAATGCCGCCAAACCAAGATAGGACTAGTAACGGTAAGCAAATCGAACAAACCATCGCCCACAACTACTTTGTGTTCTACTCGTGCATAGAATCTACGCATAGACCTAGCTCGTGATGCAATTGATGGGGAACGTAGCAATAATTCAAAATTTTCTTACGCATCACCAAGATCAATCTATGAGATTTTAGCAACAAGAGAGAGAGGGAGTGCATCTTTGTACCTTTGAAGATCGCTAAGCGGAAGCGTTACAAGAACGCGGATGATGGAGTCGTACTCGCGGCGATTCAAATCAAGGAAGATCCGATCTAGCGCCGAACGGACGGCATCTCCGCGTTCAACACACATACAACCCAGGGACGTCTCCTCCTTCTTGATATAGCAAGGGTAGAGGAGAAGTTGAGGGAGAGCTCTGGCAGCACGACGGCGTGGTGGTGGAGCTTGTGGTATTTCTGCAGGGCTTCACCAAGCTCTACCGAGGAGGAGGAGGAGGTGTTGGGGAGGGAGGGGCTGCGTCAGGGGAAAGGGTGAGGTAGCCCTCCCCCCCCCACTATTTATAGGGGAAGGAGAGAGGGGGCTGACCCCCTTAGATCCCATCTAAAGGGGGCGGCAGCCAAGGGGGGGAGGCTTGCCCCCCAAGCCAAGGGGGCACCCCCTTTAGGGTTTCCCCCCAACCCTAGGCGCATGGGCCCTAGGGGGAGTTAGCGCCCAGCCCACCTAGGGGTTGGTTCCCCTCCATATTCAGCCCATAGTGCCCTCCGGGGCAGGTGGACCCTCCCGGTGGACCCCCGGAACCCCGTCGGTGGTCCCAGTACAATAACTGTAACCCACGAACACTTCCATGCGACCGAATAAGGACTTCCCATATATAAATCTTCATCTCCAGACCATTCCGGAACTCCTCGTGAAGTCCAGGATCTCATCCTCCGAACAACATTCGGTAACCAAATACTATTTCCCATAACAACTCTAGCGTCACTGAACCTTAAGTGTGAAGACCCTACGGGTTCGGGAATCATGCAGACATGACCGAGACATCTCTCCGGCCAATAACCAACAGCGGGATCTGGATACCCATGTTGACTCCCACATGTTCCATGATGATCTCATCGGATGAACCACGATGTCGGGGATTCAATCAATCTCATATACAATTCCCATTGTCCATCTGTATGTTACTTACCTGAGATTCAATCCTCGATATCCCAATACCTCGTTCAATCTCATTACCAGCAAGTCTCTTTACTCGTTCCGTAATGCATGATCCCGTGACTAAATCCTTATTCACATTGAGCTCATTATGATGACGCATTACCGAGTGGGCCGAGAGATACCTCTCCATCATTCAGAGTGACAAATCCCATTCTCTATTCGTGCCAACAAAACAGACACTTTGGGAGATACCTGTAGTGCACCTTTATAGCCACCCAGTTACATTGTGATGTTTTTGGTACACCCAAAGCATTCCTACGGTATCTTGGAGTGGCACAATCTCATGGTCTAAGGAAATGATACTTGACATTAGAAAAGATCTTAGCAAACGAACTACACGATCTTGTGCTATGCTTAGGATTGGGTCTTGTCCATCACATCATTCTCCTCATGATGTGATCCCGTTATCAACGACATCCAAAGTCCATGGTCAGGAAACCATAACCATCTATTGATCAACGAGGTAGTCAACTAGAGGCTCACTAGGGACATGTTGTGGTCTATGTATTCACACATGTATTACAGTTTCCGGTTAATAAAGTTATAGCATGACCAATAGAGAATTATCATGAACAAGGAAATACAATAATAACCATTTTATTATTGCCTCTAGGGCATATTTCCAACAAAACTAAGTTGAAAGATGATAGTAGCAATGATGCGGACTGGGTCCGTGATTTGAGGATTATCCTCATTGCAGCACAGAAGAATTATGCACCGCTAGGTGACAGGCCTATTGCAGGAGCAGATGCAGACATTATGAACGTTTGACAAGCTCGATATGATGACTACTTGGTAGTTTAGTGCGCCATGCTTTATGGCTTAGAATCGGGGCTTCAAAGACGTTTTGAATGCCACGGAGCATATGAGATGTTCCAAGAGCTGAAATTAGTATTTCAGACTCATGCCCGTGTCGAGAGGTATAAGAACTCTGACAAGTACTTCGCCTAAAAGATGGAGGAGAATAGCTTAGCTAGTGAGCATGTGCTCAGAATGTCTGGGTAATATAATCGCTTGAATCAAGTGGGAGTTAATCTTCTAGATAAGATAGTGATTGGCAGAGTTCTCTAGTCACCATCACCAAGATACTGGAACTTCATGATAAACTATAATATGCAAGGGATGACGAAAGCGATTCCCAAACTCTTCGTGATGCTGAAATCGACGAAGGTAGAAATCAAGAAAAAGCATCAAGTGTTGATGATTAAACAAGAACACTAGTTTCAAGAAAAGGGCAAAGGGAAAGAAAGGGAACTTCAAGAAGAATGTCAAGCAAGTTGTCACTCCCGTGAAGAAGCCCAAATTTAGACCTAAGCCTGAAACTGAGTGCTTCTACTACAAAGGAAATGGTCACTAGAAGCGGAAGTACCCCAAATATTTGGCGGATAAGAGGGATGGAAAAGTGAACAAAGGTATATTTGATATACATGTTATTGATGTGTACCTTACTAGTGCTCATAGTAGCCCCTGGGTATTTGATACCTGTTCGGTTGCAAAATAAACAGAGACTAGTTGAGGGTGAAGTGACAATGTGTGTTGGAAAAGGTTCCAAGATTGATATGATCATCATCGCAGACTCCCTATACTTTTGGGATTAGTGTTGAACCTAAATAAATATTATTTGGTGTTTGCGTTGAGCATGAATATGATGAGATCATTTTTATTGCAATACGTTATTCATTTAAGACAGAGAATAATTGTTATTCTGTTTACATGAACAAAACCTTATGTGGTCATGCACCCAATGTTAATGGTTTATTGAATCTCGATCATAGTAATACACATATTGATGCCAAAAGATGCAAAGTTGATAATGATAGTGAAACATACTTGTGGCACTGCCGTTTATGTCATATCGGTGTAAAGCGCATGAAGAATCTTCAAGCAGATGGACTTTTGGAATCACTTGATTATGAATCATTTGATACTTGCGAACCGTGCCTCATGGGCAAGATGACTAAAAATCCATTCTCCGGAACAATGGAACGGGCTAACGACTTATTGAAATAATACATACCAATGTATGCGGTCCGATGAGTGTTGAGGCTCGTGGTGGGTATCGTTATTTTCTGACCTTCATAGATGATTTGAGCATATATGGGTATATCTACTTAATAAACAAAAGTCTGAAACATTTGAAAAGTTCAAAGAATTTTAGAGTGAAGTGGAGAATCATCGTAACAAGAGAATAAAAAATTCTACGATCTAATCACGGAGGCGAATATTTGAGTTACGAGTTTGGCCTTCAACTAAAACAATGTGGAACAGTTTCACAGCTCACGCCACCTGAAACACCATAGCGTAATGGTGTGTCCAAATGTCGTAACCGCACTTTATTAAATATGGTGCAATATATGATGTCTCTTACTGATTTACCACTATTGTTTTGGGGTAATGCATTAGAGACAGCTGCATTCACATTAAAAAGAGCACTATCAAAATCCATTGACACGACACCGTATGAACTGTGGTTTGGCAACAAACCTAAGTTGTTGTTTCTTAAAGTTTGGGGATGCGATGCTTATGTCAAAAGGCTTCAGCCTGATAAGCTCGAACCCAAATCAGAGAAGTGCATCTCCATAGGATACCCTAAGGAAACAATTGGGTACACCTTCTACCACAAGTCCGAAGGCAATATTTTTGTTGCTAAGAATGGAACCTTTCTAGAGAAGGAGTTTCTGTAGCGACCATACCTCAAACGGTCAAGTCTTTGTGCATCAGTGTCATCCCTAGATCGGTAATGCTGACACGCACAGTACTCGAGGATTTATAACAGAGTTTCAATCACACACTTATTACATCGAGTCCTCATAAGGAGTATTATTACATAAGTAAACTAGATAACAGCGGAAGGCTTCGAAGGTAAATGAGTCCATCAACTCCAACGGCATAGCTGAGTGCAAAACAACGACCTATCGCGCCTTATTCGTCGTCTGAGTAGTCTGCAACATAAAAAGTTGCAGCCCGAAACGGGTCAGCACATGGAATATGCTGGCATAGTTACACTATAAAGCAATGATAATGCAAAGACTATTTCTACATGCAATATTTGGCTGGTGGAGGCTGTAAGTTTTATGATTTTGCATAAAGCTAGTTTTCCCTACAACAAAGGAATAAATTTATTTAACTACTCCCATGTTGCCCATTATTTGAGAAGGTTCCTCCAACTCAAATCCCAATTAAATGTATCATCATTAACCCATCATAAAATTAATTAGAGAAACGTGATGAGACCACATCAAATAATTTAAGTACTAGATACTCAAGACGTCCATAACCGGGGACACGGCTAACCACGATTAGTTTATACACTCTACCGAGGTTTGAGCACTTTTCCCCACAAGACTCGACTACATCCATGATCGGATGATCGAGACATAGCCTTTCTGAAGCATTAACTCTCTACTCCGGGTAGACAGTACCACCTACAACCCTCTACATCTGCTAGTCTACCTCTTCAAGAGCTCACGTAACTTACTCAACTATGCCAGAGCCCATAATGGCTTGTGGATGCACATGAAAGCTTCTAGCATGAATAATCTTATGATCCCTTTAAGCCTGGGTGGCATTCCATAGGATAATCACACGGGTACTCCGGGATTTCCAAAACAGACAACACTGGGTACTCCAGGTGCCTCAACCAATCCACCCAGATTTGTATTAAAGTTGCCACCTTAATGTTATCTAATTAAAACAACTCAAACTTCCATGTGTGATTCACGATCCAATCCCCGTCTACGAGCATGTCTAAGCAAAAGAAATAAGCATAATGTATATTCCTGGGGTGATCAAAAGATATTAGGTTTCTACCTTAACACTACAACCAAAACCACATGTTCCCAATCCTACCAATGCAAGTATTTGTGGAGTAGAACTAATGCATAGTAAAACTGGGTATAAAGAGAGTATGATCAAAGTGTAACTTGCATTGCTGATGATCTGCAAACTCTAGCGATACGTAGTAACAAGCTTTGCACTCCGAGTAATCTAGCATAGACAAACAATAGCATACATAAGCAATCACTCAAACGAACACGAAAAAACTTGAGAAAAGACCCAAATCGAAACAAGAAACAAGAAATGGCTTAAACTAACAAGAGTCAAAACCTAACAACAATATTAACATGTGAATTATATCTTAACATAAAGTACAAGTGATTCGCTACGATTCGCAAAAAGATTCAACTCAAACGGAGCAACAAAACTCAAAACACGAAAGAAACAAGATTCGTTTACTAATCTGGACTAAAGTCAAATTTTATAGTACCAAAATCATTTTCAAGTTGGTTAACTAGAAAGAGGGCTTCGAGACAAAGATTTAGGTGCAGATTTCACCTAATTTGGATAAATGAGTAAAAAGTTATACTCGATTGAAGATCAGGGCAGAAATCACGATAAAAAATAATCCTAGATAAATCCCTAGAAAAAACAAAACGAACGAGCGTTCGTTGTCTGAACCTAGCCGGCGAACAACGTTCGCTAAAATGAACGAACCTCCGCTAATTAAATAAACCGACGAAAACTGAACCGATCTAATAAAAAAACAGATCTAGGGTTTTTTAAAAACGGCGGTTTTTACCTAAACCAGAAAAGAATGGGGCTGCGGCGACGACTTCTAGCGAGTCCGGCGAGGCGGGGCGACATGGGCGACGGTGGCGCGGGGCGGCGGCAGGTGGTGCGGCGCGTCGGCGGCAAAGTGTGGCGGCGGCGGCGCGGATGCGGCGGCAGCGGCGCTAGCGGCGGGGTTACGGCGGCGGGGCGGGACAGGGCAGAGGGGCCGGGGCGGCGGCTTAAATAGCCTCGGGGGGTCCGACTTGGCCAAGGGGCCAAGCGGCAGCGATGTGGGGAGCTCGGACTCCCTCAGGAGTCCGGCGCGGTGAGGCGGGAAGGCGGCGGCGCTGCGGGCCGGCTGGGCCAACAGCCTAGTTCAGTCCGAGAACACTTTTTTTAAAAAATATTGTCGCCCGAAAAAGAAAAATCCTAATAAAATATAAAAAATTCTAAAAAATGTGAAAAACAATTTTCACCGTCTAAATGAAATATTTAGTACAAAGTGAACATTTTTCTGTCCTAAGAATGCAATTTTGAAAAAATGCATATTTTCTACTTCAAATAAAATAGCAAATAAAATACCAGAAAAATCATAATTTGATTTTAAAATTCTTTCTCCACTATTTCTCTAAATTTGAAGAAGTCATATTATCTTTGCTCATTTATTTATAATATTGAAATAATTGGAGAGAAAGATAATAAAACCAAATTGATCCTTTCTTCGTATTTGAAATAAATTCAAATATAAATTTAGTGAAACCTCCAACTCTCTCCGTGGGTCCTTGAGTTGCTTAAGATTTCTACGATCTCAACCAAATACAAGAATAAACATGATATGCATATGATGATCTATGTATAACATCCAAATTGAAAATTGCGATGTTACAAACCTACCCCCCCCCCCTTAAGATGAATCTCGTCCTCGAGATTCGGGTTGGTCAGCAAAAAGGTTTGGGTGGTCTCTACGAAGGCCTTCCTCTTGCTCCTAGGTGGCTTCCTCCTCGGTATGATGGCTCCACTGAACCTTGAAAAACTTGATAACCTTGCTGCTAGTGACTCGGCTAGAACACTCAAGAATCTTGACTGGCTTCTCCTCATAGGTCAAATCATTGTCCAACTGAATTGCTTCGAGTGGCACTGTATCTCTGAGAGGAATATCGGCCATCTCTGCATGGCACTTTCTCAACTGGGAAACATGAAAAACATCGTGAACTCCTGACAATCCTTCTGGCAATTCCAACTTATAAGCAACTTCTCCCATACGTTCTGAAACTTTGTATGGTCCCACAAAACATGGTGCTAGCTTTCCCTTATCTCCAAAACGCTTAACTCCTCGAAGTGGTGGCACGCGAAGGTACACTCTATCTCTGACTTTGTAGACTATCTCCTTGCATTTAGAATCTGCATAACTCTTCTGCCTGGACTAGGCTACCTTGAGTCTGTCGCGAATCAACTTAACCTTCTCTTCATAGTCTTTGATTAAATCTGGTCCGAACAACTGACGGTCTCCAATCCCACAATAACGGTGTCATGTACCTCCTTCCATACAAAGCTTCGAAAGGGGCCATCTTCAAACTGGCTTGATAACTGTTGTTATAAGAGAACTCTACATACGGCAAATTGTCATCACAACTAGATCCATAATCTAGCGCACAAGCTCTCAACATGTCCTCCAGAATCTGATTGATTCTCTCGGTCTGTACATCTGTCTGTGGATGAAAGGTTGTACTGAACTCTAGCCTAGTACCCAAAGTCTCATGCAACTGATTCCAAAACTTTGAGGTAAACTGGGTTCCTCTATCCGATACAATGTCCTCGGAACTCCATGCAGACATACGATCCTGGTCATGTATATCTTTGCCAACTTAGCACTCGTATAGGTGGTCTTCACTAGGATGAAATGAGCTACTTTCGTCAAACGGTCGACTACAACCCAGATGGAGTCATAGCCTGAACGAGTCTTGGGCAATCCAGTGATAAAGTCCATGCCAAGCTTATCCCACTTCCATTCAGGTATCAGTAATGGCTGTAGCAATCAGGCTGGCTTCTGATGCTCTGCCTTAACTCTCTGACATACATCACAAACTTCTACATACTTGGCAATATCCTTCTTCATTCCTGTCCACCAAAAACTTTCCTTCAGATCCAAATATATCTTGGTGTTTCCTGGGTGAATTGAATACGGTGAATCATGGGCCTCCTGCAGAATCAACTTCCTGATCTCGGGGTCATTAGGCACATATACGCGATCCTCAAACCATAAGGTGTTGTGCTCATCCTCACGAAATCCTTTAGCCTTTCCTTTATCTCGGCAATCTCCTTGCCAGTCTTCCGGGCTTCTCTGATCTTACCCATCTAACTGGACTGAATTTCCAATGATGCTACATAACCTCTCGGAACTATTTCCAAACATAGCTTGCAAAGATCCTCTGCTAACTCCTTGGGTAATCCTCCGGTCATGAGCGTATTAACATGACTCTTGCGGCTCAACGCATCTGCTACTACATTGGCCTTTCTGGGATGATAGTGCAATTTCATATCATAATCCTTAATGAGCTCCAACCATCTCCTCTGCCTGAGGTTCAACTTCTTCTGCGTGAAGATATATTTCAAACTCTTATGATCCATGTATACCTTACAATGGTTTCCGATGAGAAAATGTCTCCATGTCTTTAGTGCATGCACTACAGCTGCTAACTCCAAGTCATGTGTAGCATAATTCAACTCATGAGGTTTAAGCTGCCGTGAGGCATATGAAACCACTCTTCCTTCCTGCATAAGAACAGCTCCAAGTCCTCGACGAGAAGCGTCGCAATACACTTGATAATCCTCTCGCTGGTTTGGAAGAATCAGCACTGGGGCTGTAACCAAACATTTCTTCAACTCCTGAAAACTGGCTTCACACTCCTCAGTCCATTTGAACTTGGTGTCCTTCTTCAACAACTCCGTCATGGGCTTTGCAATCCTAGAGAAATTCTCAATGAACCTCCGATAATATCATGCGATTCCAAGAAAACTCCTGATCTCTCCAACTGATGTCGGTGCTACCCATTTAGTTACAGAAACAACCTTGGTAGGGTCTACGGCTATTCCTTCTCCGGATATAACATGTCCGAGAAATCCAACTTCCTTTTGGCAAAACTCGCTGAGGGAGTCCTGGACTAGGGGGTGTCCGAATAGCCGAACTATCATCATCGGCCGGACTCCAAGACTATGAAGATACAAGATTGAAGACTTCGTCCCGTGTCCGGATGGGACTTTCCTTGGCGTGGAAGGCAAGCTTGGCGATACGGATATGTAGATTTCCTACCATTGTAACCGACTCTGTGTAACCCTAGCCCTCTCCGGTGTCTATATAAACCGGATGGCTTTAGTCCATAGGACGAACAACAATCATACCATAGGCTAGCTTCTAGGGTTTAGCCTCCTTGATCTCGTGGTAGATCCACTCTTGTAACACACATCATCAATATTAATCAAGCAGGACGTAGGGTTTTACCTCCATCAAGAGGGCCCGAACCTAGGTAAAACATCGTGTCCCTTGTCTCCTATTACCATCCGCCTAGACGCACAGTTCGGGACCCCCTACCCGAGATCCGCCGGTTTTGACACTGACAGTGGTGCTTTCATTGAGAGTTCCTCTGTGCCGTCACCGATAGGCTCGATGGCTTCTTCGATCATCATCAACGATGCAGCCCAGGGTGAGACCTTCCTCCCCGGACAGATCTTTGTATTTGGCGGCTTTGCACTGCGGGCCAATTCGCTTGGCCATCTGGAGCAGATCGAAAGCTACGCCCCTGGCCATCAGGTCAGATTTGGAAGTTTGAACTTCACGGCTGACATCCGCGGGGACTTGATCCTCGATGGATTCAAGCCACAGCCGAGCATGCCGCACTGTCACGGCGAGCATGATTTAGCTCTGCAGCCGGATAGTACCCTGGAGGCCGCACTCGAACCCGCTCCGATCTTCAACTCGGAGCCGGCTGCGCAGGTCGAGGACGGATGGCTAGACACCGCCTCGGGGGCTGCAACCTCTACGGCGATAGAGCCGAACACTGACCTTGTCCCTCATGAAGCTCGTGACTCCGAGGCGCTGGACTCCTTGCCAGACTCCGAACCTCCCGCGCCCCCTCCGATCGAACCAGATTCGGCGCCGATCATGGAGTTCACCGCAGCGGATATCTTTCAACGCTCACCTTTCGGCGACATCTTAAGTTCGCTAAAGTATCTCTCATTATCAGGAGAGCCCTGGCCGGACTGCGGTCAGGACGGTTGGGATGCGGACGACGAAGAAATTCAAAGCCCACCCACCACCCACTTGGTAGCCACTGTCGACGATCTAACCGACATGCTAGACTACGACTCCGAAGACATCGACGGTATGGACGACGGAGCCGGAGACGACCAAGAACCAGCACCCACCGGGCACTGGAAAGCCACCTCATCATATGACATATACATGGTGGATATCCCAAAGGATGGGAATGGCGAAGGAACAGCAGAGGATGACCCCTCCAAGAAACAGCCCAAGCGCCGGCGTCAGCGGCGCCGCTCTAAATCCCGCCACAGCAAGAATGAAGATTTCGGCACCGGAGATAATAATACACCGGACAATGCCGAAGACAACCCACTCCAGCAAGATCCAGCGCAGGAGGACGGAGACGCTAGCCCTCATGAGAGAGCGGCAGAAGAAGAGGTAGAGGATTATATGCCTCCCTCCGGAGACGAGGCAAGCCTCGACGATGATGAATTCGTCGTGCCTGAGGATCCCGTCGAACAAGAGCGTTTTAAACGCAGGCTTATGGCCACGGCGATCAGCCTCAAGAAAACACAGCAACAGCTTAGAGCTGATCAAGATCTGCTAGCCGACAGATGGACTGAAGTCCTCGCGGCCGAAGAGCATGAGCTCGAACACCCCTCCAAAAGCTACCCTAAATGCAAGTTTCTCCCCCGATTAGAGGAGGAGGCGTATGAACCCGCATCACCAGGAGACAATACGGCTGATCGACCACCCCGTGGTCGCGACAGAGAGGCCTCTAGGCCCTTCACTAGACCCGTACCCCGGCATCGCTCGAAAAGCACAAGACCACAGGGGAATGCTCCGGACTTGCGAGATATATTGGAGGATAGGGCAAGACAATCAAGATTGATCTATGGATCACGTGGGCGCCCCATGATACGTGACGACAACCGTCGCGCCGGACACAGTAAGTCCGGCCGGGCCGAACAAAACAGACAAAGCTCTTTTGAGCTCCGTCATGTTATCGCCCAGTACAGAGGCGCCGCACACCCACTATGCTTCACAGATGAAGTAATGGATCATCAAATCCCCGAAGGGTTTAAACCCATGAATATTGAATCTTACGATGGCACAACAGACCCCGCGGTTTGGATCAAAGACTATCTCCTTCACATCCACATGGCCCGCGGTGACGATCTTCATGCCATCAAATATCTCCCCCTCAAGCTTAAAGGTCCAGCCCGGCATTGGCTTAACAGCTTGCCAGCAGAGTCAATTGGGAGTTGGGAAGACCTGGAAGCCGCATTCCTCGATAACTTCCAAGGCACGTATGTGCGACCACCAGACACTGATGACCTAAGCCACATAATTCAGCAGCCAGACGAATCGGCCAGACAATTCTGGACACGATTCTTAACCAAGAAAAACCAAATCGTCGACTGTCTAGATGCGGAGGCCCTCACGGCCTTCAAGCATAATATCCGCGACAAGTGGCTTGCCCGGCACCTGGGACAGGAAAAGCCGAAATCCATGGCAGCCCTCACATCACTCATGACCCTCTTCTGCGTGGGTGAGGACAGCTGGCTAGCACGCAGCAACAACCTCAGCAAAAATTCTGGCAGTCCGGATATCAAGGACGTAATGGCGGGTCGCGTCGTAACAAAAACAAACGCCGCATTAACGGCGACAATAGTGAGGATACGATGCCAGATTCAGACGCTCTAAACCCGGTCAGCGGAAAAAGCCATTCAAAAGAACTACTCCGGGTCCGTCCAATTTGGACCGAATACTTGACCGCGTGTGCCAGATACACGGCACCCCCGAAAAGCCAGCCAACCACACCAATAGGGACTGTTGGGTATTCAAGCAGGCAGGCAAGTTAATTGCCGAAAACAATGACAAGGGGCTGCATAGCGATGACAAGGAAGAGACCCGACCGCCGAACAATAGAGGACATAAGGGTTTCCCCCCACAGGTGCGGACGGTGAACATGATATACGCAACGCACATACCCAAAAGGGAGCGGAAGCGTGCACTCAGGGATGTATATGCGATGGAGCCAGTTGCCCCGAAGTTCAATCCATGGTCCTCCTGCCCGATCACTTTTGATCGAAGGGACCACCCCACCAGCATCCGCCATGGCGGATTCGCCGCATTGGTCTTAGACCCAATCGTCGATGGATTTCACCTCACCAGAGTCCTGATGGACGGCGGCAGCAGCCTGAACCTGCTTTATCAGGATACAGTGCACAAAATGGGCATAGACCCCTCAAGGATTAAACCTACCAAGACGACCTTTAAAGGCGTCATACCAGGTGTAGAAGCCAATTGTACAGGCTCAGTTACAATGGAAGTGGTCTTCGGATCCCCGGATAACTTCCGAAGCAAGGAGTTAATCTTCGACATAGTTCCGTTCCGCAGCGGCTATCATGCCCTGCTCGGATGTACCGCGTTTGCAAAGTTCAACGCGGTGCCGCACTACGCATACCTCAAGCTCAAGATGCCAGGCCCTCGAGGAGTCATCACGGTCAACGGAAACACTGAACATTCTCTCCGCACGGAGGAACATACAGCGGCTCTCGCGGCAGAAGTACAATGCAGCCTCTTAAGGCAATTCTTGAGTCCGGTCGTTAAGCGGCCGGACACAGCTAAGCGTGCCCGGAGTAACCTACAACAAGACCACCTGGCATGTTTCGAGCACGCGTAGCAGTGCGGCCCCAACCCCAGCCCCTATAAAACATCAAGACAGGTCCTTCGCGTACACCATTTCGCTCTGAAGATACCATGGGCATGGGGAGAGGGGCGCGACCACGATAGGCCCAGACTGCGGCTCAACCACACCAGGGGCTCTCAAGTGTGTCGTTCTTTTTTCTTTTTCCTTTTTATTTTTACCCACAGGACCCCGTTCGTCAGAGGCCCTGTCCGGCAGTAGACCTGCCAAACTCACGATGCAACAGCCAGGGAAGAAGAAAGGCTACAACGAATATCCAGGTGGTCTCCATTACGAGCATTAAATCTGTTTTATGCACCATTCCGCAGGCTACCCCTGGAGGGGGACATGTTTAACAGTCCCATCCCTTGCTTATCGCACCATTTGTATCGTTCTGCACTTACAGCAGTTTTTTCTTGAATAAGTAATGCAGCACCTTTTTGCTTCCAATTGCATTTCTCTTTTACACATATGTTCATTTGTGACATGTCGCATCCGTACGTTTTGGTACGGCTAAATACACCAGGGGCTCACGTTTCCCGCATCATGGTGTGATAAGTCCGAACACTTTCACAAGTGCGGCACCCCGAACTTATAGCATTATATGCATCAGCTCCGAATCATATCTTGGGTCAATAGTTGGGTTTGCCCGGCTCCCATGTTTTGGTACCTTACGTTCCGTTGTATCGGCTAACGTAGCACTGGGAGAACCACTGCGATTGCGCCCCAGTTGAGCTAGGTTAACGCCTCAGTGGAGAAAGCTAAAACTGACCGTCATGATGAGGCGAGAGATGGTCGTTGTTCGAGAGGTTTTTTGCGAGTCCCTAAAGACTTATGCCGCTTAGAGCGAGGAGCCGGTTTTTGTCCGGCCCAGGCGTGGATAGCGCCCCAAATTCGGCCTTCCGAAGACTAGGAGCTTCGCCGAAATTTAAAATTATAGAATTCTATGGCTAAGTGAGAGTGTTCAAGCATTATAAGTCCGGTTGCCTTGTTCGTTGTGTTGAGCGCCTCCCTAGATGGACCCAAATATGGGAACAAGAGTGCTTAAATTTATCCCGAACACCCCAGCACTTGTGGCATGGGGGCTGAAGCCGACGACTTGCCATCTCTCAGATTTGATAAACAGCCGCACTGAAGGTAATATTTTAAATTAAAATGCGTTGCTTAGCGCAAATGAACTAAGTTTTCAGTGCACGGGATAACAAAATGCGAGTCTACTCAAATATTACATCTTTGGAGCACTCACCCACAGTAGTGCGGGCGCCCTTCAGCACACTCTTATAATACATCTCGGGCGTGCGGTGCTCCTTGCCCTGTGGCGGCGGGTCCGTCATGAGCTTCTGGGCATCCAGCTTGCCCCAGTGCACCTTTGCGCGGGCAAGGGCCCGATGGGCACCCTCAATACAAGCGGAGTGCTTGATGACTTCAACCCACGGGCACGCATCCACCAGCCGCCGCACCAGGCCGAAGTAGCTCCCGGGCATGGCCTCCTTAGGCCATAGCCGAACTATGAGGCCCTTCATGGCCTGTTCGGCCACCTTGTGGAGCTCGACCAGCTGCTTCAGCTGGTCGCTAAGGGGCACCGGATGTTCGGCCTCAGTATACTGAGACCAGAAGACCTTCTCCGTCGAGCTCCCCTCCTCGGGCCGGTAGAATGTGGCGGCATCGGATACACTGTGAGGAAGATCTGCGAACGTTCCTGGAGAGCTCCGAATTCGGGTAAGTAACAGGTAATTAACACTCACATGCTTACTGTGCATGAAAAATGCCTTACCCGCCGCTATTTTCTTCAATTCCTTGATTTCTTGGAGGGCCTTGTAGGCTTCGGCCTTAGCGGCTTTGGCACTCTCAAGAGCCATTCCAAGCTCAGACTCTCGAGTCTTCGAGTCACGCTCCAGGCTCTCATGTTTTTTCACGAGATCCTGGAGCTCTTGCTGTACCTCCGCCACCCGCGCCCCCTGCTTCTCTCGCTCGGTGCGCTCCGCGGCCGCATTGCATTCGGCCACGGCCACCGCCTCTTTCAGGGTCGCCACCTTGTTAGTGGCCCCCGCAATACCCATGTTATCCTTGTCATTCTTTTTGCAACCAAAATCCTTTTCTGTAAGGTACAATTTTAATAAGGTGTTACTCACCTTCCTTGTCCTCGAGCTGCTTCTTGGCACGGCCGAGCTCGCTCTCGGACCGCTCGAGGCTTTCCTTCAAAGTATTGACCTCCGCAGTCAGTGCGGCAGAGGTCAGCAGTGCAGCCTGCAATCCCATATTGACATATTTTTTATGACTCCTGCATATATCTTCTTAAGATCCTCAGTCCGGCTTTTCTTTCCGAACACCGAACCGAGCATCAGGGGCTATTGTCTATGCGGTGCTATTTTACATATATCAAAATTCTTACCTCAAAGCCTAATAGAAGGCTGCTGCAGGCTTCGGTCAGCCCGCTCTTGGCGAGCTGCACCTTCTGAATCACCGCACTCATAACAATGTGGTGTTCCTCTTTGATGGAGGCGCCATTGAGCGCCTCCAGCAAGCTATCCGGCGCCTCCGGTTGGACGGATGCTGCCGGCGTCACGGTCTTGCCCTTCTTACGAAGGGGCCGCCCGCCGGACTCCGGAGCCACTATGGGATCTGGAGCCGAGTCCGGTGCAAAGTCCGGGAGGTTGTCCTGCGACACCTCCGGGGCCTCCTCCTCCTGGCGGGTCCCTTCCCGAGATCCCACCTCGGGATCGTCCATGTCACGAGGGGTGGAGGCGGTCGGAAGAGAATCCATATCCGACGCACCTAAGGACCCGCTCGACGAAGCGGGAAGATCGTCCTTGGGTGGACTGCAGGGTTGTATGCGACATTAGAAAGACATTGTGTGGCAAAATAGAAAAACCATGGAGTTATTCGGGAGTCCGGACACTCACGATCTTGCCAGGGGCTTGGCCCTTGGAGGCTAGTCCTCGTCGTCGTCACTGGCGTTGGCAGAGCAGTCCGGGGGAAGAGTTTTTCCCTTCTTGGACCCTTCGGCCTCCCTCGTTGGGGAGGCCTTCCTTTTCTTCTCTCCCCCCACTGGGGGAGAGGCTCTCTTCTTCTCCTCCTCACCTTGGTGAGAGGTGTTGGGGAACGTAGCAGAAATTCAAAATTTTCCTACGTGTCACCAAGATCTATCTATGGAGAAACCAGCAACGAGGGGAAGGAGAGTGCATCTACATACCCTTGTAGATCGCTAAGCGGAAGCGTTCAAGAGAACGGGGTTGAAGGAGTCGTACTCATCGTGATCCAAATCACCGGAGATCCTAGTGCCGAACGGACGGCACCTCCGCGTTCAACACACGTATAGCCCGGTGACGTCTCCCATGCCTTGATCCAGCAAGGAGAGAGGGAGAGGTTGAGGAAGACTCCATCCAGCAGCAGCACAACAGCATGGTGATGATGGAGGAGCGTGGCAATCCTGCAGGGCTTCGCCAAGCACCGCGGGAGAGGAGAAGGGAGAGAGGTAGGGCTGCGCCAGGGAGAGGTCAAACTCATGTGTTGGCAGCCCCAAAACCCTCAAGTATATATAGGGGGAGGGGAGGGGGTGCGCCCCCTCTAGGGTTTCCACCCCAAGGGGTGCGGCAGCCCCAATCCCATCTAAGGGTGAAGGCCAAAGGGGGGGAGGGGAAACTTGCCCCCCAAGTTAGGTGGAAGCACCCCCTCCCCAAACCCTAGGCGCCTTGGGCCCTTGCGGGGGGGCGCACCAGCCCACCTGGGGCTGGTCCCCTCCCACACTTGGCCCATGCAGCCCTCCGGGGCCAGTGGCCCCACTTGGTGGACCCCCGGGACCCTCCCGGTGGTCCCGGTACATTACCGATAAAACCCGAAACTTTTCCGGTGACCAAAACAGGACTTCCCATATATAAATCTTTACCTCCGAACCATTCCGGAACTCCTCGTGACATCCGGGATCTCATCCGGGACTCCGAACAACATTCGGTAACCACATAAAAACTTCCTTTATAACCCTAGCGTCATCGAACCTTAAGTGTGTAGACCCTACGGGTTCGGGAGACATGTAGACATGACCGAGACGTTCTCCGGTCAATAACCAACAGTGGGATCTGGATACCCATGTTGGCTCCCACATGTTCCACAATGATCTCATCGGATGAACCACGATGTCAAGGACTCAATCGATCCCGTATACAATTCCCTTTGTCTCGCGGTATTGTACTTGCCCGAGATTCGATCGTCGGTATCCCGATACCTTGTTCAATCTCGTTACCGGCAAGTCTCTTTACTCGTCCCGTAACACATCATCCCGTGATCAACCCCTTGGTCACATTGTGCACATTATGATGATGTCCTACCGAGTGGGCCCAGAGATACCTCTCCGTTCACACGGAGTGACAAATCCCAGTCTCGATTCGTGCCAACCCAACAGACACTTTCGGAGATACCTGTAGTGCACCTTTATAGCCACCCAGTTACGTTGTGACGTTTGGTACACCCAAAGCATTCCTACGGTATCCGGGAGTTGCACAATCTCATGGTCTAAGGAAATGATACTTGACATTAGAAAAGCTTTAGCATACGAACTACGATCTTTGTGCTAGGCTTAGGATTGGGTCTTGTCCATCACATCATTCTCCTAATGATGTGATCCCGTTATCAACGACATCCAATGTCCATGGTCAGGAAACCGTAACCATCTATTGATCAACGAGCTAGTCAACTAGAGGCTTACTAGGGACATGGTGTTGTCTATGTATCCACACATGTATCTGAGTTTCCTATCAATACAATTATAGCATGGATAATAAACGATTATCATGAACAAGGAAATATAATAATAACTAATTTATTATTGCCTCTAGGGCATATTTCCAATAGTCTCCCACTTGCACTAGAGTCAATAATCTAGTTCACATCGCCATGTGATTAACACTCACAGGTCACATCGCCATGTGACCAACATCCAAAGAGTTTACTAGTGTCTAAACTAGTTCACATCATCATGTGATTAAGACTCAACGAGTTCTGGGGTTTGATCATGTTTTGCTTGTGAGAGAGGTTTTAGTCAACGATTCTGCAACATTCAGATCCGTATGTACTTCGCAATTCTCTATGTCATATTGTAAATGTTGCTTCCATGCTCCACTTGAAGCTATTCCTAATGGTTGCTCCACTATACGTATCCGGTTTGCTACTCAGAGTCATTCGGATAGGTGTTAAAGCTTGCATCGACGTAACCCTTTACGCCGAACTCTTTATCACCTCCATAATTGAGAAACATTTCCTTATTCCTCTAAGGATAATTTTGTCCGCTGTCCAATGATCCGTTCCTGGATCATTCTTGTACCCCTTGACTGACTCATGGCAAGGCACACTTCCGGTGCGGTACACAGCATGGCATACTATAGAGCCTACGTCTGAAGTATAGGGGATGACCTTAGTCCTTTCTCTCTATTCTGCCGTGGTCGAGCTTTAAGTCTTAACTTCGTACCTTACATCTCAGGCAAGAACTCCTTCTTTGACTGATCCATCTTGAACACATTCAAGATCACGTCAAGGTATGTGCTCATTTGAAAGTATTATTAAGCATTTTTATCTATCCTCATAGATCTTGATGCTCAATGTTTAAGTAGCTTAATCCAGGTTTTCTATTGAAAAACACCTTTCAAATAACCCTATATGCTTTCCAGAAATTCTACATCATTTCTGATCAACAATATGTCAACAACATATACTCATCAGAAATTCTATAGTGCTCCCACTCACTTCTTTGGAAATACAAGTTTCTCACAAACTTTGTATAAACCCAAAATCTTTGATCATCTCATCAAAGCGCACATTCCAACTCCGAGATGATTACTCCAGTCCTTAGAAGGATCGCTGGAGCCAGCATACCTTTTAGCATCCTTAGGATCGACAAAACTTTTCTGATTGTATCACATACAACCTTTCCTTACGAAAACTGGTAAGGAAACTCGTCTTGACATCCATCTGCCAGATTTCATAAATGCAGCTAATGCTAACATAATTCTGACGGACTTAAGCATCGCTACGGATGAGAAAATCTCATCGTAGTCAACTCCTCGAACTTGTGAAAAACTCTTCGCCACAAGTCGAGCTTCATAGACGGTGACATTACCGTCCACATCCGTCTTCTTCTTAAAGATCCATTTATCTCAATGGCTTGCTGATCATCGGGCAAGTCCACCAAAGTCCATGCTTTGTTCTGATACATGGATCCTATCTCGGATTTCATGGCTTCTAACCATTTGTCGGAATATGGGCCCACCATCGCTTCTCCATAGCTCGTAGGTTCATTGTTGTCTAGCAACATGACCTTCAAGACAGGATTACTGTACCACTCTGAAGTAGTACGCATCCTTGTCACCCTACGAGGTACGGTAGTGACTTGATCCGAAACTTCATGATCACTATCATAAGCTTCTACTTCAATTGGTGTAGGCGCCACAGGGACAACTTCTGTGCCCTGCTACACACTAGTTGAAGTGATGGTTCAATAACCTCATCAAGTCTCCACCATCCTCCCACTCAATTCTTTCGAGAGAAAATTTTTCTCGAGAAAGGACCCGTTTCTAGAAACAATTACTTTTGCTTCCGGATCTGAGACAGGAGGTATACCCAACATTTTGGGTATCCTATGAAGATGTATTTATCCGTTTTGGGTTCGAGCTTATCACGATGAAACTTTTTCACATAAGCGTCGCAGCCCCAAACTTTTAAGAAACGACAACTTAGGTTTCTCCAAACCACAGTTCAAATGGTGTCGTCTCAACGGAATTATGTGGTGGCCTATTTAAAGTGAGTGCAGTTGTCTCTAATGCCTAACCCATGAACGATAGTGGTAATTTGATAAGATACATCATGGTACGCACCATATCCAATAGGGTGCAACTATGATGTTCGGACACACCATCACACTATGGTGTTCCAGGCGGTATTGGTTGTGAAACAATTTCCACAATGTCTTAATTGTGTGCCAAAGCTTGTAACTCAGATACTCATCTCTATGATCATATCATAGACATTTTATCCTCTTGTCACAATGATCTTCAACTTCACTCTGAAATTACTTGAACCATTCAATAATTCAGACTTGTGTTTCATCAAATAAATATACTCACCATCTACTCAAATCATCTGTGAAGTAAGAACATAATGATATTCACTGCCTGCCTTAGCACTCATTGGACTGCACACATCAACATGTGTTACTTCCAACAAATTGCTATCTTGGTCCATCTCACTGAAACTAAGGCTTTTCAGTCATCTTGCCCATGTGGTATGATTTGCATATCTCAAGTGATTCAAAATCAAGTGAGTCCAAACGATCCATCTGCATGGAGTTTCTTCATGCGTATACACCAATAGACATGGTTCGCATGTCTCAAACTTTTCAAAACGAGTGAGTCCAAAGATCCATCAACATGGAGCTTCTTCATGCGTATTATACCAATATGACTTACATGGCAGTGCCACAAGTAAGTGGTACTATCATTACTATCTTATATCTTTTGGCATGAAAATGTGTCTCACTACGATCGAGATTCAATAAACCATTCCTCTAGGTGCAAGACCATTGAAGGTATTATTCAAATAAACAGAGTAACCATTATTCTCCTTAAACGAATAACCGTATTGCGATAGACATAATCCAATCATGTCTATGCTCAACGCAAACACCAAATAACAATTATTTAGGTTTAACACCAATCTCGATGGTAGAGGGAGCGTGCGATATTTGATCACATCAACCTTGGAAACACTTCCAACACATATCGTCAGCTCACCTTTAGCTAGTCTCCGTTTATTCTGCAGCCTTTTATTTCGAGTTACTAACACTTAGCAACCGAACCGGTATCTAATACCCTGGTGCTACTAGGAGTACTAGTAAAGTACACATTAACATAATGTATATCCAATATACTTCTATCGACCTTGCCAGCCTTCTCATCTACCAAGTATCTAGGGTAATTCTGCTCCAGTGGCTGTTCCCCTTATTACAGAAGCACTTAGTCTTGGGTTTGGGTTCAACCTTGGGTTTCTTCACTAGAGCAGCAGCTGATTTGCCGTTTCATGAAGTATCCCTTCTTGCCCTTGCCCTTCTTGAAACTAGTGGTTTCACCAACCATCAACAATTGATGCTCCTTCTTGATTTCTACTTTCGCGGTGTCAAACATCGTGAAAACCTCAAGGATCATCATATCTATCCCTGATATGTTATAGTTCATCATGAAGCTCTAGCAGCTTGGTGGCAATGACTTTGGAGAAATATCACTATCTCATCTGGAAGATCAACTCACACTCGATTCAAGTGATTGTTGCACTCAGACAATCTGAGCACAAGCTCAACGATTGAGCTTTTCTCCCTTAGTTTGCCGGCTAAGAAAATCGTCGGAGGTCTTATACCTCTTGACATGGGCACGAGCCTGAAATCCCAATTTCAGCCCTCGAAACATCTCATATGTTCCGCGATGTTTCGAAAACGTCTTTGGTGCCTCAACTCTAAACCGTTTAATTAAACTATCACGTAGTTATCAAAACATGTATGTCCGATGTTCGCAACATCCACAAACGATGTTTGGGGTTTAGCACACTGAGCGGTGCATTAAGGACATAAGCTTTCTACTGTCTGCATAATTGCTACTGTCAACTTTCAACTATATTTTCTCTAGGAACATATCTAAACAGTGGAACTAAAGCGCGAGCTTACGACATAATTTGCAAAGATCTTTTGACTATGTTCAGGATAATTAAGTTCATCTCATGAACTCCCACTCAGATAGACATCCCTCTAGTCATCTAAGTGATTACATGATCCGAGTCAACTAGGCCGTGTCCGATCATCACATGAGACAGACTAGTCATCATCGGTGAACATCTTCATGTTGATCGTATCTACTATACGACTCATGCTCCACCTTTCGGTCTCTTGTGTTCCGAGGCCATGTCTGTACATGCTAGGCTCGTCAAGTCAACCTAAGTGTTTCGCGTGTGTAAATCTGGCTTACACCCGTTGTATGTGAATGTAAGAATCTATCACACCCGATCATCACATGGTGCTTCGAAACGATGAACTTTCGCAACGGTGCATAGTTAGGGGGAACACTTTCTTGAAATTTTAATGAGGGATCATCTTATTTACTACCGTCGTTCTAAGAAAATAATATGCATAAACATGATAAACATCACATGCAATCAAATAGTGACATGATATGGCCAATATCATATTGCTCCTTTTTGATCTCCATCTTCGGGGCTCCATGATCATCATCGTCACCGGCATGACACCATGATCTCCATCATCATGATCTCCATCATCGTGTCTCCATGAAGTTGTCTCGCCAACTTATTACTTCTACTACTATGGCTACCGGTTAGCAATAAAGTAAAGTAATTACATGGCGTTGTTCAATGACACGCAGGTCATACAATAAATAAAGACAACTCCTATGGCTCCTGCCGGTTGTCATACTCATCGACATGCAAGTCGTGATTCCTATTACAAGGACATGATCAATCTCATACATCACATATCATTCATCACATTCTTCATGGCCATATCACATCACATAGCATACCCTGCAAAAACAAGTTAGACGTCCTCTAATTGTTGTTTGCATGTTTTACGTGGCTGCTATGGGTTTCTAGCAAGAACGTTTCTTACCTACGCAAAACCACAACGTGATATGCCAATTGCTATTTACCCTTCATAAGGACCCTTTTCATCGAATCCGTTCCGACTAAACTGGGAGAGACTGGCACCCGCTAGCCACCTTATGCACCAAGTGCATGTCAGTCGGTGGAACCTGTCTCATGTAAGTGTACGTGTAAGATCGGTCTGGGCCGCTTCATCCCACAATACCGTCGAAACAAGATTGGACTAGTAACGGTAAGCATATTGAACAAAATCAACACCCACAACAACTTGTGTTCTAGTCGTGCATAGAAACTACGCATAGACCTAGCTCATGATGCCACTGTTGGGGAACGTAGAAGAAATTCAAAATTTTCCTACGTGTCACCAAGATCTATCTATGGAGAAACCAGCAACGAGGGGAAGGAGAGTGCATCTACATACCCTTATAGATCTCTAAGCAGAAGCGTTCAAGAGAACGGTGTTGAAGGAGTCGTACTCGTCGTGATCCAAATCACCGGAGATCTTAGTGCCGAACGGACGGCACCTCCGCGTTCAACACACGTATAGCCCGGTGACGTCTCCCATGCCTTGATCCAGCAAGGAGAGAGGGAGAGGTTGAGGAAGACTCCATACAGCAGTAGCACAACGGCGTGGTGGTGATGGAGGAGTGTGGCAATCCTGCAGGGCTTCGCCAAGCACCGCGGGAGAGGAGAAGGGAGAGAGGTAGGGCTGCGCCAGGGAGAGGTCAAACTCATGTGTTGGCAGCCCCAAAACCCTCAAGTATATATAGGGGGAGGGGAGGGGGTGCGCCCCCTCTAGGGTTTCCACCCCAAGGGGTGCGGCAGCCCCAATCCCATCTAAGGGTGGCGGCCAAAGGGGGGAGAGGGGAAACTTGCCCCCAAGTTAGGTGGAAGCACCCCCTCCCCAAACCCTAGGCGCCTTGGGCCCTTGCGGGGGGGCGCACCAGCCCACCTGGGGCTGGTCCCCTCCCACACTTGGCCCATGCAGCCCTCCGGGGCTGGAGGCCCCACTTGGTGGACCCCCGGGACCCTCCTAGTGGTCCCGGTACATTACCGATAAAACCCGAAACTTTTCCGGTGACCAAAACAGGACTTCCCATATATAAATCTTTACCTCCGGACCATTCCGGAACTCCTCGTGACATCCGGGATCTCATCTAGGACTCCGAACAACATTTGGTAACCACATACAAACTTCCTTTATAACCCTAGCGTCATCGAACCTTAAGTGTGTAGACCCTACGGGTTCGGGAGACATGTAGACATAACCGAGACGTTCTATGGTCAATAACCAACAGCGGGATCTGGATACCCATGTTGACTCCCACATGTTCCACGATGATCTCATCGGATGAACCACGATGTCAAGGACTCAATCGATCCCGTATACAATTCCCTTTGTCTCGCGGTATTGTACTTGCCCGAGATTCGATCGTCCGTATCCCGATACCTTGTTCAATCTCGTTACCGGCAAGTCTCTTTACTCGTTCCGTAACACATCATCCCGTGATCAACCCCTTGGTCACATTATGCACATTATGATGATGTCCTACCGTGTGGGCCCAGAGATACCTCTCCATCACACGGAGTGACAAATCCCAGTCTCTATTCGTGCCAACCCAACAGACACTTTCAGAGATACCTGTAGTGCACCTTTATAGCCACCCAGTTACGTTGTGACATTTGGTACACCCAAAGCATTCCTACGGTATCTGGGAGTTGCACAATCTCATGGTCTAAGGAAATGATACTTGACATTAGAAAAGCTTTAGCATACGAACTACGATCTTTGTGCTAGGCTTAGGATTGGGTCTTGTCCATCACATCATTCTCCTAATGATGTGATCCCGTTATCAACAACATCCAATGTCCATGGTCAGGAAACCGTAACCATCTATTGATCAACGAGCTAGTCAACTAGAGGCTTACTAGGGACATGGTGTTGTCTATGTATCCACACATGTATCTGAGTTTCCTATCAATACAATTATAGCATGGATAATAAACGATTATCATGAACAAGGAAATATAATAATAACTAATTTATTATTGCCTCTAGGGCATATTTCCAACAAGAGGAGTCGGCCTCGGAGTCGTCATCCGATAGCACCTGAAAACGGGAACTCTTCCGAGTCTCCATGGCCTTCTTCTTGGCCTTCTTCTCCGGCACCACGTGGGGTGCCGGAGACGGCAGCTCCGTTAGGCGGGCGTCCGCTGGGTCCTCTGGCAATGGGGCCAGACAGATAGTCTGTTCGGCCTTCGCCAGCCAGTCCTATCAAAGGTAAAGGGAGTTTAGATCCCGCATAGAGTCAAACTATGGAAAACGAGCGTTCCGTAAAGGACAAAATCACTTACCTCGTCAGCCGGACGCTGCGAGCTGAATCCGCGATCTTTGGTAGCGGATGCGGGAGCCTCGGCGCCCTTGAACAGCACCTTCCAGACATCTTCGTACCTAGTGTCGAAGAGCCCGCTCAGAATGGTGCTGCGCCGGATCGAACTCCCACATGTTGAAACCCCGTCGTTGGCACGGGAGAATCCGGCAGATGAGGATGACCTGGACTACATTGACAAGCTTGAGCTTCTTGTCCACTAGCTTTTGGATACAGGCTTGGAGCCCGGTCAGCTCCTCCGAATCACCCCAGATCCAGCCACTCTCTTTCCAGGAGGTGAGTCGTGTAGGGATGACGGATCTGAATTCGGGGGCCACTGCCCATTCAGGGTCACGCAGCTCGGTGATGTAGAACCACCCCGATTGCCACTCCTTAATGGTTTCCACGAAAATGCCCTCCAGCCAAGTAACGTGGGACATCCTGCCCACCATGGCGCCTCCGCACTCCGCTTGGCTTCCCTTCACAACCTTCAGCTTGACAGTGAAGGTCTTGAGCCACAAGCCGAAGTGGGGCTGGATGCAGAGGAAGGCCTCACACACCACGATAAACGCCGAGATGTTGAGGATGAAATTCGGGGCCATATCGTGGAAATCCAGGCCGTAGTAGAACATGAGCCCCGGACAAAGGGATGGAGTGGGAAGCCCAGCCCGCGGAGGAAATGGGGAAGAAATGCCACCCTCTCATGGGGCCTAGGGTGGGGATGAGCTCTCCCTCGTCGGGGAGCCGGTGCACGATGTTGCTGGACAAATATCCGGCGTCGCGCAGTTTCTGGATCAGCCCCTCCATGACGGAGGAGGCCATCCACTTGCCTCCCTCTCCGGACATAGTTGGAGAAGGTTGAGGTGAGAAGTGCGGACTTGGGCGCTGGAGCTCGAGTTCACGGATTTGGATAAGCCAAGGAGGAAGAAGGCGCAGGTAAAAGGGTTGGATCTTTATCCCCTTATATGGGCGGACACAAACATGCGTCCCCACCGGCCTGATAAAACTCGCTTATCCCCCAAGCGCCGCAATCAATGGCGCGGTTGGGTTACCCACGTCCGTATTGATGGCAATCCCGGAATAAGGGGAACACGATCTCTGCTTTGACAAGACGTGCCAAGGAAACCACTTCGCTAAACGTGCTGAGGTGGTACAATAAAAACAATTCGAGTAAAGGCTTGGCAGTGGTGTGATGTCACGCCACAAAACGCGTCAGCAGATTGAACTGGTGTAATATTATTCTCTCTATGGTGGTACGTGGAATTTATTTTTGCAGAGCCGGACACTATCCTGGTGTTCACAATCTTCTATAAATTATTCGGAGGAGGAACCCGCCTTGCAATGCCGAAGACAATATGCGCGCCGGGCTTGTCGTCATTGAAGCCTGGTTCAGGGGCTACTGAGGGAGTCCTGGACTAGGGGGTGTCCGGATAGCCGAACTATCATCATCGGCTGTACTCCAAGACTATGAAGATACAAGATTGAAGACTTCGTCCCGTGTCCGGATGGGACTTTCCTTGGCGTGGAAGGCAAGCTTGGCGATACGGATATGTAGATTTCCTACCATTGTAACCGACTCTGTGTAACCTTAGCCCTCTCCGGTGTCTATATAAACCGGATGGCTTTAGTCCATAGGACGAACAACAATCATACCATAGGCTAGCTTCTAGGGTTTAGCCTCCTTGATCTCGTGGTAGATCCACTCTTGTAACACACATCATCAATATTAATCAAGCAAGACATAGGGTTTTACCTCCATCAAGAGGGCCCGAACCTGGGTAAAACATCGTGTCCCTTGTCTCCTGTTACCATCCGCCTAGACGCACAGTTCGGGACCCCCTACCCAAGATCCGCCGGTTTTGACACCGACACTCGCACTTGCTGAACTTGGCATACAACTGATGTTCTCTGAGCTTCTCAAGAACCAAACGCAAATGCTCCTTATGCTCCTCTTCGTTCTTCGAGTAGACCAATATATCATCAATGAACACCACGACGAACTTATCCAAAAACTCCATAAACACCTTGTTCATCATGTTCATAAAATAGGCAGGCACGTTAGTCAGACCGAATGACATAATGGTATACTCATATAACCCATACCTTGTGGTAAAAGTTGTCTTAGGTATATCCTGCTCTCGAATCTTCAACTGGTGATAACCTGATCGAAGATCTATCTTAGAGAAAACTTTAGCTCCTTGCAACCGGTCAAACAAATCATTGATCATCGGCAAAAGTTATTTGTTCTTGATCTTACTTCATTCAACGCACGATAATCAACAACCATCCTTAATGATCCATCCTTTTTCTCCACTAGAAGCACTAGGGCTCCCCAAGGTGATGAACTTGGTCGAATGTAACCTTTCTCGAGTAAATCCTTAATCTGCTTCTTAATTTCCTCCAAATCTTGTGCGGGCATCCGATACGGTCTCTTCGATATTGGCCCGATGCCTGGTAATAGCTCAATCAAAAACTCAATGTCTTGATCTGGTGGCATGCCTGGCAACTCTGCTGGAAATACGTCGAGGTAATCCTTCACCACTGATACTTCCTCCTATACAACTCTTGATAAGGAATTTACCTGAGTCCTCTTCGGCACATGTCTGGATACATACTTGATCCTTCTTCCTTCTGGGGTGGTGAGAAATATTGACTTACTAGCACAATCAATGTTCCCTCCATACTTCAATAACCAATCCATGCCTAATATCACATCCAATCCTTGTGACTCCAAAATTATTAGGTCTGAGGGAAACACATAGTTACCAATCCTTAAGGGCAACCGATCACACAATAGGCTGGCCATATACTCTGCTCCTAGCGAACTTACTAACATGGGTGACCTAAGGGCTTGGGTTGGCAGGTTATACTTATCCACAAATCCCCTTGATATGTATGAATGCGATGCACCAGAATAAAAAAGAACGAGTGCGTTAATAGCATTAATCAAAAACTTACCGACAACTGCGTCGGGTTGATCCTCAATCTCCTCCATGCTGATGTGGTTCACCTAACCTTCGGTGAAGGGGTTGGGCTTCTTGGTAGAACTTCCATTGCCATTTCCATTCTTTGCTTCAGGACATTCAGTGGCATAATGTACGTTCTTCTGGCACTTGAAACAGGTGATGTGGGTCAAATCCCTCTTGGCTGGTGTTGAAGGGTTGGAACGGTTCTGGCTACTGCTTCCTCCATTCCCATTGCCATTCCTGGTGCCATTATGGTTGTGGGAGCTTGCTCCGTTGTGCGTGTGTCCTCCATGGTTATGGCCTCCATGGTTGTGGGTATGTCCTCTTGAGTACGGGGAATAGCAGGGCTTCCGCTGAGCTCCTGAAGTGTACCTCCCCTGTCCATACTTCCTCTTGTGATTTTCAATCTGTTGTTGCTTGACTTCAATCATAAGAGCCCTGTCTATCAACTCCTGGTAGTTGTTGAATGTTGCCACCATCAACTGCATGCTCAGCTCATCATTCAGTCCTTCCAGAAACTTCTCATGTTTAGCGGCATCTGTAGCTACGTCATCAAGGGCATAGCGTGCTAACTTACTAAACTCATCCACATATTGGCCCACTGTACATCCTCCTTGGTGCAAGTTGTGAAACTCGCGCTTCTTCATGCTCATGGCTCCAGCTGAAACATGGGCAGTATGGAAAGCCTGCTGAAACTAATCCCACGTAACAGTGTCAATGGGGTAAGTGGCTGTGAAATTATCCCACCATGATGTTGCGGGTCCATCAAGCTGATGCACGGCAAAATGCACCCTCTCCGCATATGTGCATCTTGCTGTGGTTAGCTCTCTTCCAATCTTGCGGAGCCAATCATCTGCAACAATTGGCTCGGTGCTATTAGAGAACACCGGCGGATTCAGCCTTAGGAAATGGGCTAAGTGATCAACAGGTGGTGGTGGTGGTGGTGGGTTGTTGTTGTTGCCTTGGTTCTGATTCTGGACTAACAGCTGCATCAGGGTATTCTGCTGCTGGATCAACTGAGTGAGCTCCGGTGGGAAGGCAGATCCATTGTCACGTCTCGGAGGCATCTGATGGGTTTAGAAAAGGTGAGAAAATAGAATAGAATAGGGGGGTCTAAGAGAGATTCACTACCCATAATGCTCATGAGACAAACACAATCAATTTCACTTCAATCAATAGCACACAAGAATACAAAAGCGGTCTAACCTATAACTACTAACTCGATCGTTGCAACTACTTGGAGGGATAAAATACTACTATTTACAATGGTGGTCGTCTAGAAATTTTCATCGGAAGAAGACTCCATAATGTCTGCTCCAGCTTCATCAACATAGTCATCATCACTATCAGGGTCGGAGTCAGTGTCGTCGAGGATGATGTAGTCTCCTGGCTGGTTGTCTTTCTTTGGCGCGGGGTCTCCCATGAATACTCCTAGCTTCCTTGTCAGGTTGTCATTCTTTTCCACCATAATAGCAATCTCCTTCTCGTATCCATCGCTCGTAGACTTGATCTCCTCTTCCAACTCATTGTTTCTCCTCACAAGTTTCTTGATCTTCTTCATGTGGATAATTTGTTGATTCTCCTGTCGACGAATATGATCTCCCATCTCTTGAATGTAAGCTGTGATTGATCCATCCCTCCTGGTACGAATCATCTCCCATTTGTCATCTCGGCGGCCACATATCTGGTAGACGGTATTCTCTAGCTCCTTGTGACACACCTCACATATGCGTCTAAAGGTGATATGTGCGGCCATGCTCTTTCCAACACTCCAGCTTGGTGCGTCCGGGTAGAAATCAATAGGCTCCGTTGTTGGCGCAAAGGTCCTCCCAGGTATCCAGACTTTAATCTTCCAGCATTCCTCATCCGTTACAGATGTAGAGAAGGTCCCCGTGAAGCTTGGTAATCTGATATTCAGATACTTAGTGACTTCCTTCAAGTGCTTTTCGAAAGGGGTGTCGTCATCCAGCTGAGTGAACTTGTTCCTGGGATCCGCCATCTATAGAGTATAAAAAGAGGAGAATTAGAAATGAGTAGAGAAGAGAATCATGTGGTTCATTCTAGTGGTCGCGTCCTACAGTCAGCATGTGCTCTGATACCATCTTGTAGCGACCAGACCTCAAATGGTCAAGTCTTTGTGCATCAGTGTCATCCCTGGATCGGTAATGCTAACACGCACAGTACTCGAGGATTTATAACAGAGTTTCAATCACACACTTATTACATCGAGTCCTCATAAGGAGTATTATTACATAAATAAATCATGGTTGAAGGCCATCTAAACTAAAGGCTTCGAAAGTAAATGAGTCCATCAACTCCAACTGCATAGATGAGTGCAAAACAACGACCTATCGCACCTTATTCATCGTCTGAGTAGTCTACAACATAAAAAGTTGCAGCCCGAAACGGGTCAGCACATGGAATATGCTGGCATGGTTACACTATAAAGCAATGATAATGCAAAGACTATTTCTACATGCAATATTTGGCTGGCGGAGGCTGTAAGTTTCATGATTTTGCATAAAGCTAGTTTTTCCTACAACAAAGGAATAAATTTATTTAACTACTCCCATGTTGCCCAATATTTGAGAGGGTTCCTCCAACTCAAATCCCAATTAAGTGTATCATCATTAACCCATCATCAATTTAATTAGAGCAACGTGATGAGATCACATCAAATAATTCAAGTACTAGATACTCAAGACGTCCATAACTGGGGACACGGCTAACCATGATTAGTTTATACACTCTGCAGAGGTTTGCGCACTTTTCCCCACAAGACTTGACCGTTTGAGGTTTGGTCGCTATAGTTTCTCTCGAAAGAAGTGAGTGGGAGGAAAGTAGAACTTGATGAGGTAATTGTACCTACTCTTAATTTGGAAAGTAGCTCATCCGAGAAATATGTTCCCGTGATGCCTACACCAACTGGAGAGGAAGCTAATGATAAAGATCATGAAACTTCGGATCAAGTTGTTGCAGAACCTGTAGGTTAAACAGAGCACGATCCGCACCAGAGTGGTTGGTAATCCTGTTCTGGAGGTCATGTTACTTGACCATGACGAACCTACGAACTATCGAGAAGCTATGATGAGCCCAGATTCCGATAAATGGCTTGAGGCCATGAAATCTGGGATAGGATCCATGTATGATAACAAAGTGTGGACTTTGTTGGATCTGCTCGATGATCGGCAACCCATAGAGAATAAATGGATCTTAAAGAGGAAGTCGAACGCTGATGGTAATGTTACTGTTTATAAAGCTCGACTTGTGCAAAAAGGTTTTCGACAAGTTCAAGGAGTTGACTACGATGAGACTTTCTCAACCGTAGTGATGCTTAAGTCTATCCGAATCATGTTAGCAATTGCCGCATTTTATGATTATGAAATCTGGCAAATGGATGTCAAAACTGCATTCCTTAATGGATTTCTTAAAGAAGAGTTGTATATGATGCAACCAGAAGGTTTGGTCAATCCTAAAGGTGCTAATAAAATGTGCAAGCTCCAGCGGATCCATATATGGATTGGTGCAAGCATCTCGGTGTTGGAATATACGCCTTGATGAGTTGATCAAAGCATATAGTTTTATACAGACTTGCGGTGAAGCCTGTATTTACAAGAAAGTGAGTGGGAGCACTACAACCTTTCTTATAAGTATATGTGAATGACATATTGTTGATCAGAAATAATGTAGAATTTTCTGGAAAGCATAAAGGAAAGTTTGAAAGGACTTTTTCAAAGAAAGATCTCGGTAAAGCTGCTTACATATTGGGCATGAAGATCTATAGAGATAGATCAAGATGCTTGATAAGAATTTTCAATGAGTACATACCTTGACAAGATTTTGAAAGAGTTCAAAATGGATCAGTCAAAGAATGGGTTCTTGCATGTATTACAAGGTGTAAACTTGAGTAAGACTCAAAGCCCAAGCACGGCAGAAGATAGAAATAGAATGAAAGTCATTCCCTATGCCTCAGTCATAGGTTCTATAAAGTATGCTATGTTGTGCACCATACCTATTGTGTACCTTGCCATGAGTTTGGCAATGGGGTACGATAGTGAACCAAGAGTGGATCACTGGACAGCGGTCAAAGTTATCCTTAGTTACCTAAGAGGGCTAAGGAAATATTTCTCGGTTATGGAGGTGATAAAGAGTTCGTCATAAAGAGTTACGTCAATGCAAGCTTTTACACCGATCCAGATGACTCTGAGTCTCAATCTAGATACATATTGAAAGTGGGAGCAATTAGCTAAATTAGCTCCATGCAGAGCATTGTAGACATAGAAGATTTGCAAAATACATACGGCTCGAAATGTGACTGACCCGTTGACTAAACTTCTCTCACAAGCAAAACATGATCACACCTTAGTACTCTTTGGGTGTTAATCACATAGCAATGTGAACTAGATTATTGACTCTAGTAAACTCTTTGATTGTTGGTCACATGGCAATGTGAACTATGGGTGTTAATCACATACAGATGTGAACTATTGGTGTTAAATCACATGGTGGTGTGAACTAGATTATTGACTCTAGTGCAAGTGGGAGACTAAAGGAAATATGCCCTAGAGGCAATAATAAAGTTGTTATTTTATATTTCCTTATATCAGGATAAATGTTTATTATTCATGCTAGAATTTTATTAGCCGGAAACTTGATACATGTGTGAATACATAGACAAAACATCGTGTCCCTAGTATGCCTCTACTAGACTAGCTCGTTGATCAAAGATGGTTAAGTTTCCTAGCCATGGATATGAGTTGTAATTTGACGAACGTGATCACATCATTAGTGGAATGATGTGATGGAGAAGACCCATCTGTTAGATTAGCATAATTATCATTTAGTTTTATTGCTATTGCTTTCTTCATGTCAAATACATATTCCTCAGACTATGAGATTATGCAACTCTCGGACACCGGAGGAATACCTTATGTGTTATCAAACGTCATAACGTATCTGGGTGACTATAAAGATGCTCTACAGGTATCTTCGAAGGTGTTTGTTGGGTTGGCATAGATCGAGACTAGGATTTTTCACTCCAAGTATCAGAGAGGTATCTCTGGGCCCTCTCGGTAATGCACATCATATGAAGCCTTGCAAGCAATGTGACTAATGAGTTAGTTGCGGGATGATGCACGGAACGAGTAAAGAGACTTGCCGGTAACGAGATTGAACTAGGTATGAGGACACCGACGATCGAATCTCGGCCAAGTAACATACCGATGACAAAGGGAATAACGTATGTTGACATTGCGGTTCGACCGATAAAGATCTTCGTAGAATATGTGGAACCAATATGAGCATCCAGGTTCTGCTATTGGTTATTGACCAGAGAGGTGTCTCGGTCATGTCTACATAGTTCTCAAACCCATTGGGTCTGCAACCTTGGCGTTCAATGACGATATGTATTATATGAGTTATGTGTTTTGGTGACCGAAGGTTGTTTCGGGTCCCGGATGAGAACACGTACATGACGAGGAGGCTCAAAATGGTCGATAGGTAAAGATTGATATATTGGAAGGTTATATACGGACACCGGAATGGTTCCGGAAAGATTCGGGAATTTTTTGGAGTACTTGGGGGTTACGGGAACCCCCTGGGAAAGTTAATGGGCCTCATGGGCCATAGGGGAGAGAAGGAGGCAGGCCATGGGAGGTGGCGCCCCCCCCCCCCACAAGGGAGTTCGAATTGGACAAGGGGGTGAGGGCGCCCCCCCCCCTTTCCTTCTTCCTCTCCCCCTCTTTCCCCTTTACCCCTCTTCGTTGGAAGGAAGGGGGGCCGACTAGGACTGGGGGCCTAGTGGGACTCCCCCCACTTGGCGCGCCCCTAGGGGCCGGCGGCCTCCCCCTACTCCATTATATACAGGGCAGGGGGGCACCCCAAGACACAACAGTTGTCTCTTAGCCGTGTGCAGTGCCCCCTTCCACAGTTTACTCCTCCGGTCATATTGTCGTACTGCTTAGGCGAAGCCCTGCACGGATCACTTCACCAACACTGTCATCACGTCGTCGTGCTGACGGAACTCATCGACTCCTTCGTGCCTCTACTAGATCAAGAGTTTGAGGGACGTCATGGAGCTGAAGGTGTGCAGAACTCAGAGGTGTCGTGCATTCGGTACTTGATCAGTTGATTTGAGAAGATGTTTGACTACATCAACCGCGTTAAGTTAATGCTTCCATTTTCAGTCTATGAGGGTACGTGGACACACTCTCCCCTCTCGCTGCTATGCATCTCCTAGATAGATCTTGCGTGAGCGTAGGAACTTTTTTGAAATTGCATGCTACATTTCCCAACACAATCATCATAATTTTTCAATATGTTGTTCAATAATTCTTCAGCTTGTTCAACAGTTCGTTCCCTGAAAACACAACCAGCACAAATATCTAGGAAATCCCTAGAAGCATTGGTTAGTCCATTATAGAAGATTTCAAATATTTCATTTTCTTAAGAGGATGATCAGGCAAAGCATTCACCAAATGGAGAAGCCTCCCCCAAGCTTGTGGGAGACTCTCTTCTTCAATTTGCACAAAGTTAAATATTTCATGTAAGGCAGCTTGTCTCTTATGAGCAGAAAAATATTTTTAGAGAAGTAGTAAATCAAATCCTGGGGACTATGCACACAACCATGAGAAAGAGTATTATACCAAGTCTTAGCATCACCTTTAATGAGAACGAAAATAACTTGAGAATATAATAGTAGCGAACTTTCTCCTCATGAGCAAATAGGGTGGCTACATCATTCAGCTTAGTAAGATGTGCCACAACAGTTTGAGTTTCATAACCTTGGAAAGGACCCGATTCAACCAAAGTAATTAACTCTGGGTCGACAGAGAATTCATAATCCTTATCATCAACAAAGATAGGTGAAGTAGCAAACTTAGGATCACATTTCATTCTAGCATTCAAAGATTTTTCTTTCAGTTTGCATAATAATTTTTTAAGATCATCCCTATCATTACAAGCAAGAAAGTCTCTAGTTGTCTCCTCATCCATAACATAACCTTCTGGTATCTTAGGCAATTCATATCTAGGAGAAGTAGATCTACAAGGTGTTTCAAGATTTTCAGTTTCAAGCTCTTCATCAGTTTCAATAATTTCACCAGTTTCAACATTCTCAAAAGCTTTAGTTCTAGCAAGTTGGTCATCAAGAAATTCACCTAGTGGCACATTATCATCAAGCAAGGTACTAGCATCATCATAAGTATCATTCATAGCAGAAGTAGCATCATCAATGACTTGCTACATAATAGGATTAATAAAATGTGGTGGTGTTGTAAGTCTACTCAAAACAGAAGGTGAATCAAGTGTAGAGTGTGATGGCAGTTCCTTACCTCCCCTCGTCCTAGAGGGAATGATCTTGGTTTTAGTATCCTTCAGATTCTTCATAGTGATAATTTGATAACAATCCCAAGTGACTCAAAAAATATAGCTATGCTCCCCAGCAACAGCGCCAGAAAAAAGTCTTGATAACCCACAAGTATAGGGGATCACAACAGTTTTCGAGGGTAGAGTATTCAACCCAAATTTATTGATTCGACACAAGGGGAGCCAAAGAATATTTGCAAGTATTAGCAGCTAGTTGTCAACTCAACCACACCTGGAGATTAATTATATGCAGCAAAGTGATCCGTAACAAAGTAGTATGATAGTTTTGATAGTAGTAGCAACAGCAATAGTAATAGTAGCAGTGATAACAATAATTTTGTAGCAAGTGTAGCAGTAACGATAGCAGTAGTAACTTAGCAAGAACAATATAAGAGAAATTCATAGGCATTGGATCGGTGAATTTGTTGGATGATATTCATCATATAACAATCGTAACATAGGGCGATACAGCACAAGCTCCAGTTCATAAATATAATTTAGGCATGTATTCCGTAAATAGTCATACGTGCTTATGGAAAGAACTTGTATGGCATCGTTTTGTCCTACCCTCCCATGGCAGCGGGGTCCAATTGGAAATTAAGGAATATTAATGCCTCCTTTTAATAGAGAACTGAAACAAAGCATTAACACATAGTGAATACATGAACTCCTCAAACTATGGTCATCAACGGAAAGTATCCCAACTTCTGTCAGTCTGGGGTTTGTGGATCATAACACATAATAGGTGACTATAACTTGCAAGATCAGATCTAGAACATAAACGGTTCAGATTGAAATTATGGCACCTGGGCCCAAAGTGACAAGCATTAAGCATGGCAAAGTCATAGCAACGTCAATCTTAGAACATAATGGATACTAGGGATCAAGCCCTAACAAAATTAACTCGATTACATGATGAATCTCATCCAACTCCATCACCGACCAGCGAGCCTACGAAGGAATTACTCACTCCTGGTGGGGAGCATCATGGAATTGGCGATGGAGAAGGGTTGGTGACGATGAAGATCGAAGATTCCCCTCTCCGAAGCCCCAAACGGACTCCAGATCTGGCCTCCCGATGAAGAATAGGAGGTGGCGACGGCTCTGTATCTTGAAACGCTATAATTCTTTCTCCTTGATTTTTTTTCTGGAAAAATAGGTATTTATGGAGTTGGATTCAAGGTCTGCGGGGCCACCTAGTGGGGACAACCCACTTGGGTGCGCTAGGAGGGGACGCGCCCTGGTGGGTTGTGCCCACCCAGGGGCCCCCCTCCGGTGGTTCTTGGCTCTAGTAATTCTCTTTTATTATATAAAAATTCCTCAAAGTTTTGTTCCAATCCGAGAACTTTTATTTCTGCACAAAAAACAACACCATGGTAGTTCTGCTGAAAACAATGTCAGTCCGGGTTAGTTTCGTTCAAATCATGCAAATTTGAGTCCAAAACAAAAGGAAAAGTGTTAGGAAAAGTAGATACGATGGAGACGTATCAAATCACTACAAAACTACTAGTGTTACTGCTGCTGGTACTATTGTTACTGTTACTGCTGCTATCAAACTATCATACTACTATGATGTAGATATTTGATTCTCCAGGTGTGGTTGAATTGACAACTCAACTGCTAATACTTGAAAATATTCTTTGGCTCCCGAATCAATAAATTTGGGTCAAATGCTACCCTCGAAAATTGTTGCAATCCCCTATACTTGTGGGTTATCAGGCAGCGGCGACACTCGTGGGTGTCGTCCTCTCGCCAGATCCAAAGCTTGGCGCTCAGTGTCGTCCTTGGCGACGGGCTTAGCTCCCCTCCATATGGTGGCAGTTTCGACCTACATGTTGTCTTTGTCGTCTCCTGGTCTCAACCCGGCGGATGTAGGATTGCTCAGACTTGGCCAGGGCAAAATCCCTACTCGACTTGTCGATGCTGGCAGTGGCGACACTCGTGGGTGTTGTTCCCTTCTTGGAGGCACTGTCATAGCCCCTATCTGGGCCCCTTGGAGCACCGGGGGGCCCGGGTCCATTCCCCGGATCAGACAACGACGGCGTCGTAACGCCGTTCCCGTTCTCGAAGGTGTTGTCTTGTTTGCTTGGCATCCTCGGTGTTGGATCTTGAGTCATGGGAACGACCGCGTCGGTTCGGACAACCTAGGCGCTATGTACGCCCTCGCATGTGCTTCTCCCATGGTTTTCGCCTTCAGCATGGCCAGGTCATGCAGCCCACTCGTCGATCTCTTGGCGTCCTCGGTGGGAGTACGTTGATCATGTCGAGTCTGGAGCCGCAGCCATTTAAAGGTGGTGCCCTATGTTAGTCGTGACGCGGTATGGGTTTCCTAAGCCCCGCGTCTCCTTGCCTTCTATGGACGGAGGCCGGGCTAGGTTGGTTTAGCCGTGTGTGTCCCTTGTTCGGGCTGAGCATGTATCCCTCTTCCCTCTGCTCCCGGCACCATACTAGCGCCCTCTTGCGTTCATGTAGTGTGTTGTACCGTTCCTTGTACTTTCTCTATTCTCTTCTATCAACGATAAGGAACACAAGCTTTGCGTATTCGCGAAAAAAATGAAAGATATTTTTAGGTTACTTGCTGTGAAACATGTGCGCTAATCCTATGTGTAGCTCCCTTCTGGTCCTTCCCGCATTCAAGAATTGTGCATATTTCTTTTCTAAAGTTTGACGGTTTTAGTAATGATTGTTCTGGTGGTAAACCATACTACTTTTTTAGGGTGGTAACTGTCCTGGTTCTAAGCCTGACAATAGAATAGGGGTTAGGTATGGAGAGGCAAGATCCTAGCTATGGAGCAGTTGTGCACACAAGTGTTTTACGAGTTCAGGCCCTTCTCAGAGGAAGTAACAGCCCTACATCTCGGAGCCCAGAGGCGGTCGACTGGATTATGTGTGTGAGAGTTACAGGGGTGCGAACCCTTCTACCAGTGGAGGGGGTGGCTTATATAGAGGACGCCAAGACCCAAGCCAGCCCACGTAGCAGAGGGTTAAAGTACATTAAGGTCCGGCGTTACTGGTAACGCCCTACATAAAGTGCCATCATGGCCATTAAGACTACTTAATTACAGACTGTTTGGATACAGAGTAGATCCTGAACTCCTGGTGGTCGAGTGAGTCTTCATGGTCGAGTGTCTTCAGGTTCGTCCAGTGTCTTCTAGTCTATCGAGTGGAGTTCCTCTTGGTCGACTGGAAGACGGCTTCTTCTAAGAGATGTCCTTGGGGAGGGTACCTTGGTCAGGTTCATGACCCTACCCTAGGTACGTGACTCCATCAGTAGCCCCCGAATGGATCGAGGTTTGAGTGAGGAAGGAGTTGGCAATCTTTCCGACCTGCTTTTCGGTGTTGTAAAGGTATTTTGCTCTGGATTAGTGACTTTCAAGTGAGAGTGTCAACTTTCGTTCAGTTGCCTTGATCCATTCTTTATATCTGTCGAGTGAACTTAATGAACTTGGAGATTTCTGAGCGACGGATCGCAGGAGATCTTCCGTCTCACAAGTTGCCCTGTGGTTAGCGGATTTAGTGGGATCCGAATTTTTGGGAAGGGCGCGAAGCGGAGAAGACCGCCGTAGTTGGATGGGATAAGGCAGGGGTGCCTCGATTCTTGTGCCACCTTTTTCGCCACGTATCGCTTGCGCGACTGTTTTAGGATTTGACAGGATCGCCTGGGCCTACCTGTCGGCCACTCGGAAGTGACTCCATATAAGGAAACCGATGGAGGTTTTTTGAATAGTGCCTCCTCATTTTCTCCTCCCTCGCCTCCATATTCATCTACTGCACCCACCAACTGCTCGACGCCGCTGCTCCGTTCCGGCCTCGTCGGTGACAATGGTGAAAGAGAAGACGACGGCTTTGGAGCGGGCGAAGAAGGCGACGGCGGCGGCGAAAGCGAAGGGGAGAGCGACCAGTCGAGGGGGATCCTCGTTGCGGTCCCGTTTGCCGCAAGGTTGGATCCAGGGTGATTGGATCCGCTCGACCATCACCCAAAAGGATCTCGACAACCTGGCCGACGAAGGCCTGATTGCGCACGGGGCGGCGAGGCTCCCGGGGATGCAGTGGCAGCCACAGCCTCAGGAGGGTGAGTGTGTCCTCTTGGCGACTCATGTAGATCGAGGGTTCTCTCTGCCACCGCATCTTTTCTTCCGTGGGTTTCTGAATTTCTTTGGAGCTCAGCTTCACCACTTTACTCCCAATTCCATTGCATATCTCTCCGCCTTTGTATCTTTGTGTGAGAACTTCTTGGGTTGTCGGCCGCACTGGGGCCTCTTCAAACACATATTCACCTGTCATTCTCAGACGGTGAAAAAGGCCATCCCCAATGACGAGAGGACTCAGGTAATCCAGATGTGTGGGGGTCTCTGGGTCCAGATGAGGAGTAAGAGCGCTTTCCCAGCTATGACCCTTCCCGAGTCAGTCAGAGGGTGGCAGTCAACCTGGTTCTACTGCCAAGACCAGTCGACGCCAGGGCAGTCGACTGGGCTCCCTCCCTTCTCTATGAGTCAAATGAACAAGCCATCTTCTCTGAAAGTAGTTCCGAAGGAGAAGGCTCAGGTAAAAATGTTGATGGAGCGTGTAGTCCAGTTGATTCATGACGGTGTGACTGGCATGGACCTTCTGGAGGTTTTCCTTCGGCGGCGCATCCAACCACTCCAGTACCGGGGCCACCCGATGTGGTTGTATTCTGGTACTGAAGACACCAGTCGGGTCCTCCCAGAGGAGGTCGATGATGCCACACTAGGGAGGTGGATGACTGCCATCACGGGGAACAAGGACAACCCTCATGGAGCCAGGAGGATCCCGCCACTCGACCAATCCTATGATCCGGACAAGGTACGACCATTCTTCTCCGATTGTGCCGTCCGTTCTGTTTCATCGTAGATCAATCGATTGACTTTTGTCTTGCTTGTTGTTTTTCAGGAAACCACCGAGTTGTACTCAATGCCCAACAAGGCACAAGCACAGGCCCAAGAGGAGGAAGGAAGCGGAGGCGAAAGTCAAGAGGAGTGGGAGTCGGATGCCGATGAGGGTGATGAAGACGCAGGCTCCGACGAGGAGGAAGTTGCGCCTCCTCGTTCCGAAAGGAGGTCCAAGCTCGCCCACGACCCTGCGGCTGATCGTGGCAAGAGAGTCGTGCCCGCTAGGCAGTCGACGAAACGTCCTCGGACAACTTCACCGGCGTCGACTGAAAAGGCGTCGAAGCAAGCGCGGGCAGCCCCGACAAAACCGGCGAAGGCCCTACCGAAGATGAGGATGGAGATTCCGACTGTTTCTGGGTAATGGCATAACTCATGTTTTTCATTCTTGGTCGACTTCAATCGCTGACCGACTGATATTTGAAACCAAATTGCTGCTACTTCTGAGACTTCTACTAGGCATGAGGATCAAGAAATGGAAGATGCTGCTACTTCTCATCCTGGTATGATCTGCGCGGTTTTTCTTTTGGTCGACTGAATCTTTATTTTTGACTTTGAACTTCTTCTACAGCTCCACCTAGCGTTGTCATCAATCTCCCTGACGATGATGATGAAGCGCCACTGAGGCAGAGGAGGAGCAGGAAGGCGACTGCTGGCAAGGCTGCTCAGGTTGTGTCAGCACCTGGACCACAGATTCCAGAAGGGAGCAACGTCGCTCGGGCTACCGTGTCCTTTGCGGAGCCGTTGACGGTTGCCCGCCCTTCGTCGTCGAGTGCTGACCCGCCTTCTCTCTTCTCCACCTACCACGTCCCGGAGGACCAAGCAAGCGCTGCCAAGGAAGCCATACGCCAGGCCGGGATTATGATGGAGCAGGTGAAGGCGATCCAAACCGCCAGCCAAGCAGCTTATGACGCGAGTTCAGCTCTCCAGAGTAATGTCCAGGTTAGTTAAACATCGACTGGAAATCTTGATGTTTGTCATGCACCCACTGGGTGTGTCAATTCTACGGTGGACTGCTGGCAGTCGACTGTAGTCTTTGTGTCTTGAGATTTCTCACTTGACTTGTTTCACTCGAGCATGGTCGAGTGGAACAATAAAACTGGTGGGGGCACGCTGAGTGCACCCACTGGGTGTAGTCCCCGAGACCGTGGTCGATTGCTGGCAATCGGCTATGGTCTGAATTATTTTTTTGCTGCTGACAGTTAACTGCTTCCGGTCGACTGATCGACTCTGAGTCTAGCTGATAGAACTAGTGGGGGCACGCTGAGTGCACCCACTGGGTGTAGTCCCCGAGACCATAGTTGAATGTTTAGATTCAGCTGTAGTCTTAGAAATACTACGATTTTTCCTTTAGTCACTCGGAAGTGATCTGTCTTTGATGTCTGTCGACTGAACTTTGCAGAAATCTTGCGACCTTGTTTCCCGTTATACCGAGATGGAGAACAAGTATATCCAGCTTGAACTTGACCTGAAGCTTGTCCAAGAGAACTTCACAAAGTCGAAGGAGGAGGCAAAAGGTATGTTTTGGTGAGAATCTTGACGACTGTCTTTGCTTCTTGCCTGTCTCCGAGTCCGATCTTATTGCGATTTTGCAGAAAAACTGAAGGATGCTCTGAAGAAGAAGGACCTCGACCTCGCCGAGGCGCAGAAAGTGGCTTCGGACAAGACAAAACTTGCAGAAGACAAGTTGGCTTCTATCAACAAGTTTGAAGAGGAAAACACTAATCTGAAAGCTGCTCTGGACGTGGCCAACCAAGAAGTCACTCGACTGAGGAATGCCAACATGGTCCTGGACGACAAAGCTGGCGAATTGGCAGGAAAGAAGAATGACTTGGAGGTTTATCTGGGAGGTCTTGCCAAGAAGCTATTCCTCATGCTCGAAGGTAACCCCTTATCTCCAATTGGTAATTACTGACTTGCTGTAAAGGCATTAGCTTATCCTTGAATCGCGTCCACAGAATTCTACCAAAACTTTGAAGAGGAGACTAGTCGAGTGGAGACTGGCTTGGATCCCATCAATTCTCCGGTGAAGGATGAAACCGCTATGAACATGCTCCGCCTCGAGTCTCGCGTTGCTACAGTGGTCGATTACCTTGCAAGACTGAAGGCCGCAACGTCACGCATCGACACATCGCTCTGGCCAGAAGAAACGCTTCAGAACGACCTTGAGTCGTTGATGACTCGACTGAACGAAATTCCGAGTCGAGTGCAAGAATGGAAGAAGTCTTCTGCCAGGTGCGGTGCTGATGTCGCTCTGTCCTTGGTCCGCGTCCACTGCAAGGAAGCGAGAGAAGACAAGATGGTGTCTCTCAAGGTGGCCAACACTAGGAAGCATGACTTCCGTTCTTTCATGGAGACCTTCATCGCGGCTGCCACTCGGATCGCAGATGGGATCGACCTGGACGAGTTTGTCGCGCCTTCCAGTCCTCCGCAGGAGGGGTAAAAAACTTCTATGCTCGATGATTTGAATTTGCCTCGGAATTCCGAGTGATTTTTGTAACCGCCAAACTTTAACAAGCTTGATGCCTGAGCACTTCTGGGTCCGTAGGATGTTATCCGAACATGATTTGTTGTTGAAATACGTTTGCTTATTTCGGATAACTATCTTCTTTGGGTTAGAACATATGCTAGCATCTGCAATGCTCTTTTGCAGGTAGGAGTGAAGCACAAATTGCAGTCGACTTGTGCTTGTCGTGTTTGGGCGAGTGTTGGGTTGCAACCAAGCCTCCGGGTGAGAAACTGGTTCTCCACTCGGAAAGATTTTAGAAACTTAGGCGAGCACTGAGCTGCAGCTAAGCCTCCGAGTGGGAGGTTTGCTCTCCATTCGGTAGGAATTTAGAAGCTTAGGCGAGCACCGGGCTGCCGCTAAGCCCCCGAGTGGGAGGTTTGCTCTCCACTCGGCAGGATTTTAGAAACTTAGGCGAGCACTGGGCTGCAGCTAAGCCCCCGAGTGGGAGGTTTGCTCTCCACTCGGCAGGTTTTTAGAAACTTAGGTGAGCACCGGGCTGCCGCTAAGCCCCCGAGTGGAAGGTTTGCTCTCCACTCGGCAGGATTTTAGAAACTTAGGCGAGCACTGGGCTGCAGCTAAGCCTCCGAGTGGGAGGTTTGCTCTCTACTCGGCAGGATTTTAGAAACTTAGGCGAGCACTGGGCTGCAGCTAAGCCCCCGAGTGGGAGGTTTGCTCTCCACTCGGTAGGATTTTAGAAACTTAGGCGAGCACTGGGTTGCAGCTAAGCCCCCGAGTGGGAGGTTTGCTCTCCACTCGGTAGGATTTTTAGAAACTTAGGCGAGCCCTGGGCTGCGGCTAAGCCCCCGAGTGGGAGGTTTGCTCTACACACGGTAGGATTTTCATGGCACGGCTTTGGGGGAGAAGGTAGCAGTCGGCCTGCACTTCGTCCTCCTTGCGGAACGCACGTTGTGTTTGTGATGTAGCTCAGAAGGAGGAAGCAGGGGTCGACCTGCGCCTCGTCCTCCTTGTGAAGCGTACGATGTCTTTTATTCTTAGGCAAACACAAGGTTGCAGCTAAGCCCCGAGTGGAAGACTGGCTTATCACTCGGTAGGATTTTCAAGATCTTAGGCGAGCACTGGGCTGCAGCTAAGCCTCCGAGTGGAAGGCTGCCTTACCAATCGGTAGGATTTTAGAAAACTTAGGCGAGCACTGGGCTGCAGCTAAGCCCCCGAGTGGAAGACTGGCTTACCACTCGGTAGGATTTTGTTTACTTATGCGAAACGGATTCGCAGCTAAGCCTCCGAGTGGAAGGCTGGCTTACCACTCGGTAGGATTTTGTTTACTTAAGCGAAACGGATTCGCGGCTAAGCCTCCGAGTGGAAGGCTGGCTTACCACTCGGTAGGATTTTTTTTACAAGCTTAGGCGAACCGGGTTCGCAGCTAAGCCACCCACTGGGGGACCGATTTATGAGAGTAAAAAGCAATGACAATTATCAAGAAAATTATGAAACTCTTGTCTTTCATGAATATACTACAGGAGTACTTTTTATTACAACTCATCCGAGTGAAAAACTTAAGTATAAAAAGGGCGAAGCAGGTCCGCGTTCCATGCTCTGGGCTCGTCAATCTGGTGCTCGACATTGTAAAGGCGGTATGCCCCATTATGGAGGACCTTGGTGACGATGAAGGGACCTTCCCAAGTGGGAGCAAGCTTGTGTGGTTTCTGTTGATCCACTCGGAGAACTAAATCTCCCTCCTGGAAAGCTCGACTCCTCACATTTCTGGCATGGAAACGACGCAAGTCCTGCTGGTAAATGGTCGATCGGATCAAGGCC